>NW_009615312.1:0-25050 GCF_000690535.1 Cariama cristata
CGCAGCCCCGGGTGCGGCACCCGCAGATGCTCCCCAAAACTTGTCAGAGTGTTTCAGCAGCGCCCCGGTCCTCGGCGTCGGTCGGCAGGGCGGGCGGTGGGGAGAGGATGGGGCTTGTGACCTTTGCGTGGGCTGGCGCGTGCTTTGGAGGTGCGTTTCCTTCTCACACCTCGCTGCCCTCCGGTTACTGCTGCATAATGCTCTGGTTTGCGAACGTGCGAGCCGGCATTGACAGGCGTGTGGGGGGTGGCAGCGTGCCATTTTTGGGCTATATTGCGCATTTGTAGAGACTTCAAGATGCATCAAGTTGCATAGTTGAATGGGGAAAACAATTGTATCAGAAGTCACTGAAAAACTGTCATTTCTGTCGTGTAAATGTCACTGGAAGTAGAGGGTAAGTTTGGATAAACAAGATTTAAAATAACTGAGGAACACGCAAAGATGATCAAGGACCAGCCCCATAACTGTGTCTCGTCTGCCATAGGAAGTTCATACTGTGTTGGGGATGTATTACAGAGATGTATAGGTCCTGTTCCGAAATGACTGTTGGTAGGGTCGTGCTGAAAGCGCAGTGCATTTATTTTGTTTCCAGTGACCGATAATCTGGCCCCAAATAGTGTATGTTGGTTTTTTTTTCTTCCCTTATGTACCGTGCAAAAGTAGGATGTTTTTAAGACTGGGATGGTCTTAGGCCAGCATGTTTCCGGTTGTGGGGGTTGATTTTTCTGTGTAAAACTCGATTTTATAGTCGTTACCTTTCATGGGCAGCCTGCACTCCTGCGAGCTATCCCAGCTCTGAGAAGTATGTTCAATTAGAGGACTAATAACGGATTAATAAAAAAAAAATAATAAAATTGCATGGCTGCTAGTTTTGCCCTGTATTTTTGGGCACTTGGGACCTATGTGCTTGCAGGGTGCCCTCCCCTCCCTTTGAAGAGTTGCTGTAAATAACTAAATGTAAACTTAATTGTTGATAATTAGAAGCGTAGGGCCTTCCCAGTTTCACAGACCTGTTATGAATCTCTGGAGAGTGAGCAATCATAAACCCAAGATCTTCTGTCTCCGGTGGCCGTCATTCTCTATATGTAATGATTTACAAAGATGGTTTGTTATACCGTCTTTTGTTGTCATGCATATGTTGGAAATCAGAGAATTAATGCATTTTTTAGAGGACTAGCAAAATAGAAGAGAAAATGAATCTCTTGGTGGCTCCCTTAATATTTAACTGTGTTGGCAAATGTTAAGGCTAAACATGAGGTGTGTCACCTTGGTCACATGCCAGCCTAAGTTGTTTTACTATGTATTTTTAAGAGTTTGTAAAGTGTTTCCCTTACGTGTTTTCATGTAAACACTCTAAACTTTGGTATCCCTGTTAAAAGGTGCTGCATAACGCAGTTACAAATACTTAATACATTTTCACATCAGCATTTCATATATTGCAGCATTTGAACTGGAGATTTGGTTTTGACAAGTTTCTTGCTCAAGTACATCAAAGGTAATCTTACTTAATAGATGTTAATGTTATGATAGCGATCCCCTCTGCACCATTAGTAAATGGCAAGCAGTAAGAACCACTTGATTTTACTACTAAAAGCAAATACTGCATTGATCTTTCTGAATAGCTATGTATAGTCAGACAGGAGTTGTGTGGAAAACTATAATCTGAAGAGGCCCATGGATAATAGGTAACATTATTTCTCTAACTTAGATGAAACAGCACAGCAACTGAACAGTAGCCCTTTTTATTCCTGCAATGTGGATTTTCAAAAGAAATGCAGACTTTTCTTTGTACCTTCTGAACTGTGGGAGAAAAAAGAGCACATTTTGGAGCAGGTCTCGTCTACAGGAGGAGTATTGCAGGGGGAAGTGGCTTTCTGGCGTGATGTTTCGTTGTGTGGTCATGTCGGCTGAGCAAGGCTGGGGAAGAAGCATCTGAGCGCTAGCGTGTTCAGTTCAGAACAGATTTATAAATCTTACAGGTTGACTTCAATTTACCAATTTACTTTGTACCACAGTAGCCTGCAAAAGGTAATCCACAGTAATTGGAGATGTGTGTTCTGCAAAACGGAACACTGACGATATGTTTTCCTCCCTGCTTGGTCAAGCCTTTTGTGGGGAGCCTTTCTCTGCTGATATAAGGTAACCATAGACTGAGTTGAGGGCAAACAAGGGGCTCTGTTTGGTTTGCCACTGATGTAAGATAAAGCTGCCTGGGTAAGTGGGCGAATGGCTCAGAACTAACCAGCTGGTGTGAGCTGCTGTGCTGCTGCAGCCATGTCTGTGGAAGACACTGAAGCCCTACAGTTGTATCTCAGCGGCCTGATGATGCCAGTCTTAACAGTGCTAGTATTTCACACCATAGGTAATCTTGATAGGTTAAACTGATTACAGTGCACTCAGCATGAGTAATGGAAAATTTTCTATACTCATGAACAATAACACCAGAAGAACAATTGCTCAGGACCTATTACTGCAAGTGCTTCATCATTCATTTAGGTCTGGCTCCAGCCACAACATTAATCAAGGCTGTTTTTCTACATGGAGCAAATTCTAGCCTCAGAGCATTCCATACAAAGGACTTGTGCATTGGTTTTGTTTTCTAAGACTTGTATTGTGTACCTTCACTGATTGTTAGAGAGGAAAATTTATTATCTATTTATTATCTGTTAATAATAAAGTCTCCATTAGGCTATTCTTTCTTTAAGAAGAATGAATTTTGCTTTTGTGACTTGTCATGTAGTCATAGAACATTCTCAGTGATTCTCAGGACCGATTTTAAAAATTGTTATGTATAATGTATATAAAACTAAGGGGGAAAATATTAGAAGGCAAAATATGGCAGAATACAAGAGGTGCTGTACTGATATTTCTGGGCATATATGATTCAGTCCTGCAGGTTTTTCTCCACTTTTTCCCTAATTCTAGTAATAATGTGAGAATAGGTGAAACTAGGTGAGACCAAAGGTCCTTCTAAACCAGCGTTTTGTCTTGGCTAAGGGAGGTTTATAAGCAGTAGAATATACAGGTCTGCTTAAATCAAAATGTGTATCTGAACTACTATGTTAGCTACAGCTAGAGCCATCTTCCATACATTTGACTATGTTCTGGGTTTGGTTTTTTGGTGTGTGTTTGTTGTTTGGTTGGTTGGTTTTTTTGATCAATTTATGCTTTGGCTTCCACAAAATCCCTGAGACAGTGAGTTTTACAATTTTATCGTATACTGTGTGTGAGTGGGGCAAATATCGCTGTTTGTTTGCTTTAAACCATCTGCCTGACAGTTTTAATGGGTGTTCCATGGTTCTTATGCCTCAAATGAGTATTTTTTGTTTACTTTCTCCATGGTGTTTAGTTAAGTATTACCATATCCCCCTTCTCTTCTCCCAAACATTTCCAAGCTAAAGTTTTCTATCGCCCCTTACATGAGCATTGTTCTATCACTCTGCTCATCTTTGTGGCCCCTCTCTGAAGATTTTATAATTTTGTTGACCCTTTGAAAGTTGTGGAGCCAAGAACTGCCTGCCATATTTAACACATGAGTGCATAAAAGACTTTGACAGTAGTATAACAAGGTTTCAGGGTTTTTCCATTTCCTTAAGAGTTCTTGGTATTCTACTTACTTACTGTGTTCTTACTCTATTTTACTGTCAGAAACCATTTTTCTGATGCTCTCAGAGTATCATTTAAGATGAATGCATGATGTTTTTTCTGCTTAGTAATACTAATTTTAAAGTCCGTCTGTGTAAGGTACCTAAATATAGTTTTAAAATGGAGGTGGGGTTGTTTCCTCACATTTTCCCTACTCTGCACTTCTCAGCCTTCATTTCTATTTACTATTTTATTACTTAGTCACTCAGTGTCATGAGTCCTTTCTGCAGCTCCTGTAGCCAGTTTTGGATTTGACTGTCCTGAATAATCTGGTATTCTCTGTAGCTTTTTTCACCTCGTTATTTGCCTGCCTGTCCTACTGGAAGTAATATTATTTATTATTTATGGATATGAAGAACAGCACCTATCTCAGCACATATCCGTGTGGAGAATCCTTCACGTATTTTTCCTTCATTGTGAAATCTGACCATTTGTTCTGTCCTTTGTTTACTAACTTTTAGTTTTTTATTATGCCATAAGAGGATTGCAGCCCCTTTTTCTTTGGTGATTTGGTTTCTTTACTAGCCCTCTAGGAAACTTCTCAATAATATTTTTGGAGATCCAAGTACAACGCATTGACTAGCTTGTCCTTCTCTGCATGCTTGTTGAATTTTTCAAAGAACTTTAAAAGATTTCATACAAAATGTCATACTTCACAAAACCTTGCTGTCTCTTCCCCAGTATATTATGTTATTTATATGTTTGGTGGCTATTCAATCTGTCTCTCTCTGGGTTAGAGCCTTTCAGGCACAGCTGAGCTCTGAAATGGGAGAAATGTGACTGATCAGTCAATACATAATTTTGTATAATTTAACTAGAAAAATAAAAGTTTAAGGCTTCAGTGGTGTAACTTCAGAATGATTATCATAATGATTATCAAAATGTTAAAGGCAATCAAATACAGAAGTAAAAATTCAGAAATTTTTTCTTTAGTAGTTCCTTGATAAGAAATAGTGGGTGCTGCATGAGGTAGTTAAGTTTGGTATTTTTCAAGTAATCTCACATGCTTCAGACTGTTAGCAGTGAAGGTGAATGACTGTGAGAAGTTAGATTGAGGGAGTCTGTCAAGAAAGAAGCTATAAGAATTAAAAAAAAGAAGGAATTGAAAAAATTGACAGAATTCGCTCTGAGAGATGCTGAGACAACGGCTCCCAGCCAGTACTTTTCCCCTGGCCTTACGTCTGTGCTTAATGGGGAGCCTAATGCTTGGTATGCTGGATTCAGAGAAGTCAAAGAGGACAGAATGAGCCCTGGAAAGGACTTAATGCGCAGGTGATACTGAGAGATCCACATACTGCAGCAAACTGCTTCAAACTAGCAATTGAAAGATGGTCCTGGCTCTGGAGAGAATAGCAGATTAGGTGGGGAAATAATATTTCTAAATGCTGTGTCATCTTCAGCAGTTAACAGCATTTGGAAGAGACTGCAGAACCCCTTAAAACTTCAAATTCTTTTAATCCCTTGCTGCCATAAGAGACGAGACTGTGTTACAGCTGGTAGAATAATACACTGGGAAAACGGGGAATTATGCCCCGAGATGGATGTGCCCAGAGAAAAACTGGTCTGCGTGACTGGACATTTTCCAAAGTGAGGGCCAGGCCCGTGACCAGGGAGATGCCCTTGAGAATAGTAAAAAAGGCTTCCGAGGCGTTGCTTTGATAGATATGAAAAATGAATGTTGTGCTTGTTTCTGAGGCAAAGAAGTTCAAAGCACAGTTAGTGATGGTGGCATGACTTGAGCAGATTTATGTGACCGCAGTTGGAAAAGAAGCTGAGTCACTTACATGTTTATTCATATTACCTTTTATTTGCCCATCTGGAGTTTTGTTATCAGTGATAGGCAGTGGTTATTTTGAAAGTAATATTTGGTTTAGCTGGAATAAGGTGATGGCTTTATGGGAAGTGAAAGACATTACAGAAGTGAAGCAGAAGTTGTTTTCCCAGAAATTGCTGAACTTACCCTAGCAGAGGGGTAAAAAAGCTTTCAAGCATTAAGACAAGGAGTGAAGTCTTACCCTTTCATGTATCTTCTTTGCATTAATCCAGCCGTACACAGGGGACTTGACTCCATTTAGCAGTGCACTTTCAGTATGTACAGCATTAAGAGCATGAGTAATGATATTGACTTCAGTCAAAAGGAAAACTCACATGTGTAAGTTGTACAAACACCTAAAAATACTGCAGAATCAGGGTCTTACAGCTGATTAACATTTTATTTCTTAAATCAGTCAGAAAACCCATGTACTCTGCAGCAGGAAAAAAGAGTAAACATTGTGCTAATGTAATTCCGACAAATATTTAAACAAAGAACAGTTGTGAGCCATGCTGAGCAGATACAGTAATGTCAAAGGGCTTACAGAGATAAATGAAATTATTAGGAAAATATTTTTGGGAATTCAGTTGAAGAGTAATTCCAAATATACATTCAATATGAGGAGAAAAATCTGAGTGCATGAAAACAGGAAGGTGGAGATGGGGACTGTCACTGTAATGCAAATAAGACGTTCTTGTAGGATGGTATAAGTTTTAAAAGACGCAATTTTGGGATACAGTCTTCATATCCCATAGTAAGGCAGTAATAGACCTTTGTGTATTTATACAGACACATACACATGTTTATTAGGGAGGGCTATGTCTCTTTTTCATCATAATTTTGTAATTTCAAGTGGAATGCTTCCTTCTGTTTTAGGTACCATACAACGAAAAATATTTCTTAACTGGAGGAAGGATTCAGTGCATCATAACAAAATGATTTAAAGAATTGACTTCCAAGGAAATAAAAGTGAACTAAACATAAAACTTGATTAAATTGCTGCTGAGCTGAGACACGAGAGCAGTGTGGATCTATGGGGTACTAAAAGCAATGCAAAGAAGGAGTCTTTCAGTCATGTACATAGGTAGACATAAGAAATTGCAAAATGGTCAGCAGAGGCCTAATAAGAAGAGGATATTTCCTGAAAATGAGGTCTTTTGGCTAGGTCAGCAGTCTCCCAGTGGAAGGAGAGGAAGGCCTTCTATAAAAGCAAACCAAAATAAAACCTGAATTGGATGAACATATGTTCATCCAGTTTTTAGGAAAATATTTTGGGTAATTTAATAGCCTTTTACAGTTCCAGTAAAGCCATACAGACTACGAACATGTAACAGAGGCTGAGAATTAAAAATGCTTTTCCCCCATGGATTTTCTTGGTTTTGGAGGACAGAAATAAATTTTTAAATTATGGCCTACATACCTTGCCTTTTATCAGTCTCTGATGCAGTGATATTTTCTCCTTTTTCACAAAAAAAAAAAAAAAAAAAAAAAAGGAGTGGAAGTGGGAGAATAAAACACAACTTGGTGTATTTTCCAATGGAGAAGGTTTGAGAACATGTCTTTAAGCATAGGGACAACAGAGAAGGAAATGAGACCATATGATTACTCTTTCCATTCCTCTGCTATTGACTGGATGGAGATAAAAAATAACATTTCATTATTGAAGAGGAGATGATAGATGAAGCAAAGGAAGCTTTGAAAAGGTTTCAAAATGTAGTTTAGGGATTCTATTTAATGTGCTGGAGCAAGGAGAGCCAGGAAAGGCAGACCTGTATGGACAGAGCCAATAAGGCAAGATGAGAGGCACAGACTAAGGGGAAAGCTTTCCACAGCATGGTTCTGGAAGCTGCCAGGTTACCTCTACTGAAGCTAAATAAAGTTTGTATGATTAAACCATCAGGTAATGACAGCCAGAGTGAAGCTTTCAGGGTAGATAGGAGAGGTTGATGAGAAAAAAAACCCCATGGGACTTTGCAGTAGGCAGGATGTTTGTGTCTAAAGTGAACATGATGCCAAGATTATGGGCTGGAGTGATGGGTGGGATAGTTTTGTTAATCCCTGTATACCTGTTATATATGTCCCTGTAGGAGAGAGGTGCAGTAAAAGGAGAGGGAGTAAAAACTCAGCTTTAGATGTGCAGAGTTGGAGTGTATGGTGAGATTGTGCCAGGGAGATGGGGAGAAGGTGTGGGATTTTGATGTGAGAAGGGCAGGACTGGAGCAGCACCAAAGTCCCTTTTGCCAGCCTGGAGTCCTGAGGGAGATCAGGCTCGGAGCTTAAATGGCTTGATAGCATTCCTGTTATATTCTTTTCACCCAAAGAGGAGAGCCTGGTACCAGCAGCAGTTAGACAGGTCCTTCATCACTGGAATGGCATCACTTGTTCTAATGAGGTACAAATAAATTGCGGCACAGTAAGGACAGAGGATGGACAGTGAAAAGGTTAGCAACATTTCAGAAAACTATGACGTCTGGATGATGTCAGATAGTTCTGTTTCCTTGTTTACTGTATCATTTGACAGTAACTGAATAATGTGTAATAGACCTAATTAGACCTAATGCACTGGCCCAGTTCCATCTTGCACAGTCATAACCTGTTTCTGTACCCTCTAGCCTCAATTTATTAGTCTAAAGCCTCCTTACGTCAACTTCTGTCTAGAGCACAGTGAGATTTTGCAGTATACCTGACATGATTTACCTGTTTTGTACAATTCGGAAATGTTGATTTTGCTGCATTTTGATGATAGCAATAATTGTGTTTATGTCTTTTTATAATTGACTCAGTTTTGGTTCTGGTTTAGTTTTCTGTGTGGAAGTAAGTGGCTCTGTATACAGTGCCTGACACTAATTAGCCAAGTTAGCCGCTGTACCATCGTTTGATTAAGTGACAGATCATTATGCTGAAGTGATCTTCTCCCTAATGGTTGATCTTATTGTGCTACATTGATGCAGAGCATAAGAATTATTATACTTAATGAATATTTTCTTGCTCTTGTACAATAGTGATTAAAAAATCTTAAGCAAAGATGAGTTGGTAGGGAAGAAGAAACCTCTGAATTGGTTCTTCAGATACTACCCTGCCTTTCTAACTCACAGAAGTAAGTGGAGACGTAGAGTCTAGCTGGTGAGCTGATAGAGAAAGGCATATTCTACTTGGTGAACCTTGTATGCTGTTCTGCAGTCGGTGGGACAGAAGGAAAGGAAGGAACTTTTCTTTGAGTTTGCTTTTTTTTTTTTTTTTAAATGAGAAGCAGAATTGCTCCGTTTGGAATATATTTGGCTCTTTGTGAAGCAGTGATAAATGGTAAACTTTTAGACACTTGGAGGGACATTGTCTCCTAAATGTAGATAGTTGGCAAGTGATCAGCTGACTGATTTAGCAGCCTCTCTTTTCCTTAACAAAGGTTTTAACACTCACTCGGTCAAAGTCATTTGCGGGCCTGGCTGGATTACAGCTGAGTCAGATGGAGTGCAGTGACAGGTTAACTTACTGGAAAAGCATACTACTATTTTTTGACAATGCATATATGCAGTCCAGAGAAGTTTCATGTATATTTACCTAATTTTCTTACAGATAAATCTGTAGATTTGGTTTAACTGTGCTACTATGTCCTGAGCAATCACATTACTCAGAAGAGCGAGTGGCTTTATGTACGTGATGTACCTGTGTGTTGTGCATTTAAGAGGTTTAGATCTATATGAAATCTTGGGAAGGTTAGCCTGCTAAGATCCTGCATGGTTTGTTGTACATGTTTGAAGTGGATAGCCGTACCAAGTTAAAAGAGCGGGTGTAGTTTCAAATCCACTGTTTCACTTCTGGCCTCTCTCTGGTTTTGGATTTGTTTCTGTGCTGCTTTCAGGTTTTGGTCTTTTCATTCAGCAAGCATAAAAATGAAAATTACCCATTCAGGTGAAATAACTTCAGTGCAGAAAACAAACAGAATTTCCCTTTTGGAAAGATGGACTTAGCTGTCCTTTCTCTTGACTTAGCTGAGATAGTAGCAGTGGTAATTTTTTCACTAGCAAAAATACTGTAATTCAAGTTTACCTGAGTTACAGATTTTTTTTTTTCTTCAAAATGAATTACTTGTTCAATTTGTGAGGGGTTTATAAGCTGAATTGTATCACTAAGGCATAGTCTGTGGTAAGACATTATATACTTCGCCTCTGCCACCCCTCAGGGAAATGTGTGCGTTCATCTCTTTGTGATATGGTGGAACTGTAGAGGCTAATGATAGATAAACTATGCTGTTACTGCAACCAGCTTTAAAATGATGCATCTTGGCAATTTTTTACATAAAGGTTGTTTTGTATATGAGAGGAAGATGTGTGGGATAGCTTTGTACAGTTGTTTGCTTTCTGCATGTTCTGAGAGGCTAGCTACATAAACTCATATAAAAACTGTTCCATACTACTATGTGGAATTTGTTCCCTCCGTTGAAAATTTGATGCACACTAGAACTTCAGTGTTGGTAGTCTTGGGAAGAACAAGCAAAGGCAGTGCCTTCGTTTATTCTTTGGAAGGGTAACATAACTGTGCTTTAAAGCATACATTCCAGGGATGAGAGAGTGGTGCAGACTGGAGTTCTAGTCTTTCATCTCCAGAGACATGGACTCATATCCTGTTTTAGATCACATGTGAAAATGAGTTAAGTGATCTAATCTTAGCAGCTATTTGTTCACCTCTCAAAATCATTGCACAGTTTTCAACTGGCAGCTTTTGCACAGTGGAAGAGGGATTTCTAAAGCTGGGTCTGAAGTCTTTTGGTTGATCTGTTTTGCAAAGTTTGTGTAGTAGTTGTTGGTATAAGCCTGTCTCAATATCAAAGTGTTGATCCTTCATTAAAAAAAACCCCGACAACCGAACCAAAACAGCTGTCAACTTAACCTCCTACCCCCTCACTGTTTGAGAATTCGACCAGTTACAATCTCATGATCTGGAAAAATAATTTATTTACTGATTCTAAATGAAGCACAAATTACAGTTGATAGAGGAAAAAGAACTGATCTAAAGACATATTTTTAGTTAAGTTTAGGTGAGTATGAAGACTATGAAGTCTACTTGACTGAAATACTGAGATCTTGTTTCTAGGAAATAGAGCAAGTTAAAGTATATGGCTGACTTGTTACGGAGACAGTTTATATGCCCTTTCTGTGTTCTATGTCTGTCCCTGCATAAAATAATTTAAATGTGTCTCTTTGCCAAATTGTTTATGGTGGCAGAAAGTCTTGAGAAGACTTTCAGGCTTTCTAGTGATTTCCCCCGTCACCCCCTGTCGCCCCCCCCCATCTTGTAGAACTTATTTCAGATTTTATTCTTACTGTCAAATGCCTTGCAACTTTTCTATTAGGTTGCGAATTCAAGTTCTGCTCTGTGTTACAGTGGTGAAAACAGAGAGTAATGCCAGTTCTGGTAGCATTAGTTTATACTGAGAAAAACAGATGAGACTGGTTTCAGTGTGCTAAAATGGAACACTAAAAAAATGCCATCTTTTAATGCAGATAGCAGTAAGCAGGTTAACTTACCTTCTTACTTGCTTTTCTCCTCTACTTTGTAGCTTCCAAAGAGGGGAAAATAATGAGGTCTTTATATATTTAAATTATTTTATTTTTTCTTTTTCCTCTGTTTTCTCGCTGCTCTCTTTCCTTTCCTGACAGTAGGATATTCAATAGTCAGAGCCATGATATTGCCATGTGGCTTTTTGGAGTGTGGGCATACATACCAATTTGTTTGAAACTCGTGTAGTCTCTTAGTACATTTCAACAATTTCAGCGTGCTGTAGTATAAGTACTTTGTGGTTCTCCACAAGTACTTGTAATATTGCAGTTTGCCATTTCCTTCTGTGCCAGCCAGTGAGGTACAGATTGGTTCTTTTGAGTGTCCTAGAACATTTAGGATAAATTAGCTTTTTGGCATATGATTGTTTATGAACAACTATTTTCTGTGTTACCTTACAACATGCTGTCCATTGCTAAACAACCGGACAGTTCATCCTGTCTGCCTCTGAGGTTACTTTTCTTTGCATTTTGCTGCACTGGAAAATAAACAAGGATGTTAAACAAGATGTGAAATGACATTCTGAATCTTTCTAGCCCTGCTTAATTACATATATCCTCCATTGTTAACCAAGTGCTTAATCACTTACCTTTTAAGCTAGTTAGATATTAATTTTAATTCTTTGCACATTTCATTTTTTCAGAACTTAGATTAGTGCTGTTTGATGATGTTGTGGAAAAAGCAGCCTGGTTAGTTGCCATATTAAGTCGTGATTAAAATCTAGCTGTTTCTCTCCCAACCAGATAATAATTACTGATATTGAATTAACATCAGTCTGTAAGAGCAGAATCTACTCTTTGCTTCCATAAATCAGAAGTGGTTATACAAGTGAAGCTTATGGGTAATGGAGAGACAAGGAATTCTGCTTAAGAAGTTATAGGCTTATGGCACAAAACAGGAAAAACCCGGCAGTATTTCATAGCGTCGTTTTGAGCTGAGGCAGCAACCTTGTGGTACAATAGTAGAAGTTACAGCTGGAGTAGTAATCTGACATGTTCTGTCCAATTTCAAAGCTTAAAAGATGATATAATAGATTGCACTCCAGGCCGTTAAAGGTGAGAACATCTCTCTCAGGCGCATGAAAATGTCTGTTACAGTTTTAGTGGATTGTGAGAATATGGGACTCACTTTAAAGTACAGGTTGGATTTTAATGTTTCCAAAGTGGCTGCATAGATCCTTTAAGTAGAGAGCGTATATGTTAGCAAAGGAAAAGAAGCCAAGATAGAGGAAACTGGAAGGAAAGTCTAAACACTGAACGTGGCTGTCCAACCTGACATCCCAGCCTTACCAGTTTTTACTTAATCCATGTTATTAAAATACCACTTTTATCTAATTCACTTGCTTGTGTGCTTGCTCTCTCTGTCACTCAGGTGCACAGAGAGATATACAAATCCTTTCTCTCTGCAAGTGTGTTAATGGACTAGGGAGCCCTTGGGCAGAGTTCTCTGCCTTAAACACCTAAATCTGACCACAGTGTGAGGCTGAGGACTATTTCCGAAATCCCACTGAACCAGCTGGGGGTTGGTGTCTGTGTGTTACGCATGCACATGCACGTACATGCACTTGTATGCGTGCTGTAGTGCGCGTTCCAACAAGTGTAATTGGTGTCAAGCTTGGGTGGTGCAAGGAGATGCAGTGTGTTGTATTTCCCACTCATCTCTGAGGACGCTTCTTCTAGAAATGGTTGAGATATGCAAGAAAATTCTTGAGGTGATAAAGGTGGAGGCGTTACTGAATAAGGCTAGTCCAGCTGGTGTCCTTCATAGGTATTAGAAATACTGTCCTCTTAGGTAAATTTACACCTCTTAAAGAAAGAGGAAACTAGACTTGCCTTATGCACCTGTGGTATACTGTAGCTTTTACCTTTCTGACAAAACCTGTTGAAGAAATGAAGTACTCTTAATGCTCTATTTTCACGTTGATTTGAAGGAAAAATTTGAAGGTCTCGAGGGCAAGACTTATAAGGAGCAGCTGAAGTCAGTTGGTTTGTTCAGCTTGGAGAAGCGAAGGCCAAGGGGTGACCTCATGGCAGTCTACAACTTCCTCATGGGGGGCAGCGGAGGGGGAGGTGCTGATCTCCTCTCTGGTGACCAGTGACAGGACACGAGGAGCTGGAATGAAGCTGTGTCAGGGTAAGGACAGATTGGACGTTAGGAAAAGGTTCTTCACAGAGACGGCGGTTGGTTACTGGAACAGGCTCCCCAGGGAAGGGGTCATGGCATCAAGCTGGTGAGAGTTCAAGGAGCATCTTGGTGACACTATTAGTCATATGGTTTAGTTTTAGGTCATCCTGTGAGGAGCAGGGAGTTGGACTCAATGATCATTATGGGTCTCTTCCCACTTGAGATATTCTGGGATTCAATGATTCTATGAAATATGAAGAGCTTTCTTCCTTTGAAAGCTTTTCTGCAAAATCTAAAATAGATTTGTTCTTCCATGTAGTCATAATTTGACATGCTCTTACGTGTATTTTCAAGGCTGGGTATTAATAAGTATGTCATTAACAGATACATTCAGAGCATCACAGGTTCTTGAGAAAGCATCTCAAGTCAACTGACTGTCATTTTCATCAGGAAAGAGAGGCTAAGCTCTGTCCCCCAGAGATCCCAGCAGAATCCACAGTTGCAGCAAACAGAACAGCTGACTGGATATCACCAATACTATACACAGCTATAGCTGAGAGATTGTTTATCTCCAAGTTAAAAAGATTTAGAGCTCACAATAGGCTATTCGTCTATGACAGTCCAGAGAAGCTAAGGAGTGGCATGCTTTCTAATTCAAATGTGCCTTGTTTTTGGAGCAGTAGTGCACCATTGTATTTGTTTTGAGGACCCCTTAACACATTTCTGAATATTTAGAAAGTAACCCATGTTTGTGATAATTTGATGTGAGTTAGATTGATGGGTGATAGCCAGAAGAGCGTGTTGTGTGCACTGAGTTAGAAACTATGGCTGTAATACAAAAAATAACCAAAAGTGTGTAAGAATAGATAGCAGACAGGGCAAGGGAATTTTCTTGCACTTTCTGCATTTTAACAAAATACTTGGGTACTTGCAAGCCCCGTTCTACCCCTGTGTGTTAACAGTGATACTGTTTTGAACAAGATTATGGTCTAACACTTTGAAGTTAAGAATAGCTTGCTGGAAATCATGGAGCTTTGTTTGAAATGATTGGTGAGTGAGATAGGGTCAAGGCCAGGGAGTGAAAACCACAAAAAGAAATGAAAAAGAGAAAAGTGGGGAGTAGAATGATAATATCAAAGATAATATTTATTGAATGCAGAAGTGTTGTATTTGGTTCCTGGTTCTGTCAAGAATCTAAATAAACTTGAAAACTTGATTTGAGTCTTGAAAACTTCCTCCTTTCCCTATGCTTACATTCTCTGTCTGCAATTTTTAGTTACTATTGTTAGAGAGATATTAATTTCCGGGGCCCAGCTTTACATAATTGCAAATGTTTCTGAGGGCATTTAATTAACGTAAATCAACATGCATGAAGTTTAAAATAGCTCAAACCCACTGAGCTTTAAGTAACTAGGTCTTTTTCCTGGCAAGCCCTTCTAAAAACACCTATATAGATTTGATAATTGTATTGGGAGGCCAGAGCGCAGTGTAAATCCGGGGAACCAAATGTCAACTGGAAATAGTGGGGTGTTTACAGTCACAGGAGGGGAAAACCTATCTTTCTGAATGACCTGTGAGAAGAAAGGTTTTTCTGTTTATTCTGAAGAAGGCCATGCTGAGCCACGATGTTATTTCTATTTTTGACAGGGTGGTCTGTCATCCAGCAGCTAATACTAAAGCTGTCTAGTCTCTATCTCTTAAAACACATCTCTTGTAAGTGCATCTATTGAAGTGTCCCTGGAGGAAAGAATCAACAAGTCTGATTTTAGCTCTTCATCATCTGCTCTTTAATTACAGAGATTAGTGCCAGATCCTTGAATTGGACTTGCTATCAATGGAAGAAAAAGGAAGACCCAGAACATCAGTGCAAAGTGCTCTTTTTAGCCAGTGATAGTCTGTAATGTAAATGTGCTCAGTAAGTCAGGCGTGGTACCTTTTTATCCCTGTCCTCAGGCCTGCATGCCTGCTGTACCAGAAAACCGGTAGAAGGGTGGGAGCATAATTAGTTGGGTGTAATTAGTTCTAGTTCTGCAGTGCTGGTAGTGAGGAGAACTGGAGCAAACATGCAAAGGACTGACCGTACAGTCTTTGAGGTGGGGAAAACAGGATCCCTCTCTGTTTGTACGCAACTTCTATCTGGAACATTAATTCCTAAGCAGGTATTCCTCATATTTAAAGTGTTGTGAACTTATACAGAAGTAATCGTCTCATATTCCAGGTTATTAAATAGGAGGCTATGCAAATACTCCGTCACAGCATGCCAACGTGAATATGTATGCGCACCCACCGACCCCCAAAACCTAAAGTGTCCAAAGTTCATACCTGTGGGTACTTCTGTATCTGTAATTTGACAGTCTTACCTTTTGATGGTAAAATAAAACTGTGCTCCATAGAGGTTACTGTAACCTCATCCCATCGCAGGTGTTTAGTTTATTTTCTTCATAGAAGTGTGTAAATCCTCAAAAACATAAAATGTGGGAATATTTTAAAATGGTGAAAGACATTTATGCGTGAAAAGTTAAGTCAATACTTCCAGTAATTTGGAGATGGTCACTTGGCTAAATTACAATTCGTACAGGAAAGTTTGAAGAAAGGACAAAGTATCTTTACCGAGATCAATAATACGAACTTGAGTAAGTGGCACTAGCACAGCTCAGCGCTCTGTGGCAAGACCAAAGATATTTTGGAAGAAGAAGGAGAAACACACTAATACCATTCCAGAAAGCTGCTAAGCTTCATGCTCTTTCTGCAACTTTAATTTGAGGTTCAGTTTCAGCTGTAATTGGTATTAATGTGAGATCTGTAGTATTTGGAGAATCAGTTGCACTTAGATAGCGTTTAAAAAGGCACTTTTGTATCTGGAAACAGGTATATATTCCTTATCTGGGAACAATACCATACTGCTATGTTTGCTTTAGACAGAATTTCTGAAACGTCTTGCTTTTTTTCATCTTTTTCCTCTTTGCCTTTCAGAATGTTTATGCTGAGTCTCTGCTAGTTTAATTTTTGGGTACAGAGCTGTCCTGTTATTGGTATCATTTAGCCGTGACGGATGAAGGAAGTGCTTAGACAGGGAAGATAATGTGTCTTCTGTGTCCTGCTATTTGCAAAGTATTCAGACTTCCAGATCTGATTGCAATTTTGTCTGAGGATTTATATATTAATTAAGAGATTTTGTCATTTAAATATTTTCTACTGCATTCTCTGATTGTTGGTTTTTTATGCTGAAGTATTCCTGAAAAGAGAATTCTGTTCATGAGGAGCAGTTAGATGTAGACTTCTTTTAACTGTGCTACAAACTTTCCCCATGTTGTGCATTTTTAAACAGCATTTGAAGTTGACTTTCCTGTTATTGTTAAACACAGCTATTACTTTCTATCACATTAATTGGTTTCACAGACTAAATGTCAGCAGAGTAAAAACTGCAGTTTTTCTTGCTAATATTAACTTAAGTGTGTTGCACAGCCGGAATGCTTAACTATATACCCTTCATAACAAAACAGGTATTTTGTGTCGTGCTTTTGTTAAAACATGTATATATTGCTATCTGTGTATCTTATATACTGTTTGTAAAGAAAAAAAGTAAATATAAATTAAACTTTCTATTTTGATGCTAATTGTGACACTAACTACTGTAATTATTAGCATCCTGGTCCCCCAAATTGAAGGAAATTATTAAAATGTATTTGGAAGGCTGGTTTTAGAACCACAGGAACGCAATATTCATGTGGCTTCAGCAAGTGGACATGGTTCTCCTCCGATAGCCATAACAGTCTATTTTTATAAGTAGTGCTCATTTTCAAAATTTGTTTCTCACATGTTGCTGTGCTTATAATAGATGAATCAAATCGCAAAGCCCTTGCAGACTGGTCCTTGAATAAATGTAAACAGCATACTAACCTGTTTGAGTAATCATGTAGGGGAATATCTCCAATATCTTTTAAGTCATTATGTTCTTTTAAGACCTGATGTGCTTTTTTTATTCAGGAGTGGGAGGTAATATGTTGATGTTTATACATATGAACTCTATCTAGAGCCAGAGATTAAATGTTCAAATATGACTGCATATCAATATGTTGCTGTTATACCTTATCCTCTTTGACTGATCCCGGGGAAAAATATTGTTCTACTTAGCTGGTAAAAGAAAGGAAAGAATTATGCAGTGTTTATTTTTAACAGACTTTCCTAATTCCATTAATGCCGAACAGCAATCCATTCAACCCCAATACAAGGCCTGCACATGCTTCCCATATAAGGGAAAGAAAGCTTCACATAGTTATTCCTCTTGTTCTTTCAGTGCAAAATGCTTGTATTACATAAAATGCTGTGTAATGGTCCTCTGATCTGCTGAGATTTATGCAATTAACTAAGCAGAAATAATAAGCTAAACAAATGTCAGATTGAGAACAGAGAGTGACCTTACACTGCAGAGCCATGAAATCATCACTGGTTTTTAATGTTACCACAGTTCCTGTTCTGACAACTGTATAAGTAGATGCTAGTCAGTTTCTCCAAGGGTGATGAATCCCTTTTTTCAACACCTTGAACACCTTGTGAATACAGAGGAATTTTAGTTTGTGTGTTGCAGCATTCTCATAGCTGGGAACACAGGAATTGTCTTATTGGCACATGCTAAACATCCATGTGATGGAGTACGTTGTGTTGCTAGTCCCTGAGGTAGAGTTTAATTACCGGCAAATTGTAAATGCCCCACCAGTGTTCTCAGACTTTACCAGTGGAAAAGTGTGGGTCTGACTACTGTGATCAGTCTTGTGCATCAGATATTTTGGCTTTCATAGGTCCCTTTTATATACTTAGGATTGGGGTTTTTTTGGTGCTCTTTTGTTGTTGGTTGGCTTCCCCCCCCCCAGCCCCCAGAGATCTAAGGACTTCTCTCTGTGCAAGAGATGACCTAGAAGAGATGTTGTGCTCTTAGATTTTTTTTGCCTTCAGAGTCACTTTAATCAAGTTTAGAGCTCTGTGATTTGGTGGAAATAAGATATTAGCCTGAGAGGAAGCAGATTGTTCTTTGCTAGCTTACATATCTGTCTTTACCTTTGGACCCTTTGTTCTAAACTACAGCACACGCAGAAATCAATGGATGCTGCTTTTCCTAACCGTATGCCCTTCATTTGAAAACCAAGAGCTTGACTGTTGAGGAAAATGAAGCAAGTCCCTATGTGCGGGAGGACACAGTTATCAGTGTTTTCCATAGATTAAAGATCCATCATAGTGTGTTAAGTATAAAACTAGAAGATATTGTTGATCTGTCAATTGAAAGGTAAAGTTGAAATATTATTGTAATTTATTTTGTTTCTCGTGACCATATTTTTTTATAAAATATTTGTTGTCTTTTAAATTAGCTACAGCAGTGGATTTCCCAGGGATGATGAATTGCCTATTTTGATGTTAACTGAGAGGATTCAGCAAAACTGTCATTGAAGAGGATGTCTTACTTAATCATTCATTAATGTCTCTTCATACATGAATTTGTCAATTTATATCTGCTGTTTCCCCCTGCTTAAAAAAAATTGAAAATACATTCTGAAGACCTTAATAAAAATGGATGAAATTTAGCCAACCTTTAAACAAAAAAAAAAATCTCTTCTGGGTGCATTCCTTGTTCTGACATTCTGTTAATGCTTACCAAATTTTTTAATGGCAATGAATGGTGTAACATATCTTTAAAGAAATTGTTTTTTAGCTTTGTAATATAAACAGTGTCTCAGTTTACTCTGTAATTACACTTTAAATGCTTTTGTCTATTATTTTCCATACTTTTAAAGCAATAGTTGATATGCTCACCATAAAGATCATCTTTAATACTATATACTCTATGATTCTTCTCTATATAACGTATCTTTTATGAGATTAAATTGAACTACTGTGCCAGATAAAATCTGTCTGTGCAGTAAAGAGGCTATTTGCCATTACAGAAACGGTTCAATGTGGGGTTTTTTTGGTAGCTACAGTGACAATTTGGCTATAGCTCTTTATAAGAAAAATATGTTAATTGTACTGTGCTTCTTGACAGATCTTGGGAGTGCTGGAACATTACTGTGATGACCAGCAGAATTAACATAATTTGTTCCTTTTTTTTCCTGTACCAATCATCCTAGTGCATGAAATTTAAAATATGTCTCAGGTGCACATATGTTCCATGTCAGGACAAAATAATGTGAAATGGAGCTGTGGTTCAGCACGGCAATAATAATCATCACCATAAGTACTGCTTGCAGTATCATCGTCTATGACAGTTCAAGGTGTCATTGGCACTATACGAGAGTAATAAGGCAGCAATCTCACCCCAAATATGTAACCTCTAGATTCTTACTTTTATGGGGAATCTTTGTAACGGGTGCTGTGTTGCTCTGTGGGACTTTAAGCAGTGCTGAATTCTGAAGTGCAAGAAGGGATGGGAAATGCAGATTTGAGCATATTCCCTCCTATAGATCTTTCCCAGCTTGCCCCAGGCATAGGAGGTAATCATGATTCCACGTCCTGATAACTTTTTGCTTCCTCTGGAGAGTATTTTTCAAAGTGATTGTTATTTCTTCCAGTTCTTTTACTATTTTTCCATTGCCAATTGTGCTGGACAAATACAAGGATAAGATTCAGTGTTTTCCCTCATGACCTATGTTTTCATAGAAAGACATTTAAGAAATAAGTCCCTGCTCAAACTTATTTTTTTCCTGAAAAATCTTATATCCTGAGCACTATTTTAAATGTTTTGCCCGAAACCCAAACATACCATTTTAGTTTCCTACCCTTTTCTCATTGAACGTTAAAAGAGGTAATTTTTCAATAAATTAGGACTAATGTTGCATTTCTTCAAATAGGAATATTTGTGGATTTTTTGTTTTCACAGCAGTGTATTTTACCTGTTCTGTCTCATTGAAAGGAAAACTAACATCTGAACAGCAAAAATGTATGTTTCAGATGCTACTGTATGTTGCCTTTCAGCACACTTTAATTAAAGTGGCATTTGTTTGTCCTATAATATCACCATTCCCTAATCGATGTACTGAGCAAGCACCATGGTGACAAGATAAGTTGCTTTGTTTTGTTCCATATGTCTGTGTTCCAAATTTTCTGTAGTTTTAATTGGTTCCCTGCAGAATAACATTTACAAGCATATGGTATGGAAAATGCTGACTGCATTTGTTATCATATATTTTAGTACATTGGTGGCACTAGATCACTAAGCCTTTAAATGTGATTATGGGGTTATTTAATGCAGTCAATAGTGTGCTTAAAACACAGCAAAAATCTGCAGTGAGCCAAATGGTATCAAGGAAATACTTTTGAATGCCTTCTTAAAGCTTCAAGGATAGATGAGGAAGTCTGATTCAGAAAAGGTTTGGGGTGATGTATATGCTGAAATGTACTTTGTCACCTAAGCGCCATTTGGAAAGGTCTGTGGAGGCTGCTTGCCATCACAAGAGGAATGTGCGTAGGAATGTGGAATGCAGAAAAGGCAAAATACGTGATACGTCGAAGATTATTGACTTCTGAAGAAGTGCACTGGCATTAGCTGATGAAATTTAGTACCGGACCACACTTAAATCTCACATGTCTGAGTTTGGAGACATTAGCACTACATTTTTACTCCAATTCTGCTCTAGCAGAAGATGGCCAATCCAAAAAAGAACACAGTTGACTGAGAGGAGTCCAATCATCTCTGCATGTGTGAAGGTCTGAGTTCAACAATATTGACATAGGTGTTAGGTTATGCCTCTTTGGTTGTGCTGGAGGGGAGGATGTGTCATGGTGGAGAACAGCTGAAGTAGATTTCTTGCTGAGAGAAATTGACCAGCGTGGTTTCAGACTGATCCAAGAGGTGCTCCGTGGGTCATTGTATTAATGACCTTTTTGGATTATAGGAGCAGATTGGAAATTCAGACACAGCCCAAACTATCAGAGAAAGAGGATCGCTCCATACATGGAGATTTTTGATGTATGGATTCCATCCTTTGCATATGGATTCAAGAGGTTCTGTATCCCTGCTGTCCCTAACCTGAACTGAGCCTAACTTACTAAATAGATTACTTCCAAATTTCTACTGTTTTAATGTCATCCGTGTAAAAAAGAGTATTAGACATTAAAGCAGCACAAGTTCTAAGTTGTTTTAGTGACTAGACAGAAGTGAAAAGCATATGAATGTTAAAAGTACTGCAAGGATGTGATTATGCATTTTCTCTTGCTCATATGCAATACGTCCATGGCTCTGATACTAGTATTATGGTGAGAGCAATTCAGGGATGTAAACATTATAGCCATAAACAATTACTGTATGAATAAAAAGGCAGTGCCTTCTCATAACGGAGCGTATGTTTCTATTCTCATAACATCCCAAATAAAAAAATAGACAGTTTTTGTAAAATCAACTTTCATTTCGAGTGCTCATTTCTTAGTGCACTGTCATTTTACTAAGAAGCACAGTGTGGCAAGGTAATTTTTAATCTGTGCTCAACTTCTGCAGCAAATCAACCGAACATCTATCTATCACAAAGACACTTGGACTTAAACATGTTACAATAATAGAATTCCCTCATGGAAAAAGAAGCTGCCAGTAATAAGAAAGAGCTTTTGGTAAAATTCTTTTGTGGAATGGTGTGTGCAGCAGGCATAAAGGACAGCAGAGAAGTACTTGTTAATTGGTTTCTGATTTTCAGTGTGGAAAAAGAAATAGTGACTAAAATAACACTAAAGTAAAAAAAACCCAAACCAAACAACTGCATCTTTTCTCAGGCAGTCTTACCATAGAGTGGGTAAAAAGCCAAAGACTTTTTGGAATTATAGTATGGTAAAAACCTGTTGAACAAGAAAGGCAAAATTGAAAGTGACTTTGGCTTCCTGATCATCTCTTCCAGCTATAATTTTCTCTCTCAACTGAAGGTGTGTAATACATTTTAGGAGAAGTCACTGATGGGAAGATGGTGTCTATGATTTTATTGTTAGCATGGACTACTTGTTTGTCTTGAATCACTTAAAATATAGTTCATGATGAAGAGGAGACAGAAGTTTACACAGAAGATCTGAAACAAAATGAAACTGTGAAATTGTAGTTGTGCAAAATATTTGTATTTGAGTGCCATATAGTCACAAATATTATTTATAGCACATTGATAAAACTTTAGAAGAAACTTCAAGATTGCAAGATGATCTAATTAAAAAAATGACAGGAAAGGACAGAGTAAAACCTGCTTGTATATTGTCCGTATAAACACAGTAAATTGGGTTTTGTTATATGATCACTAATGGTATTTCTACAGGGCTGCTGACTCACTTGAGGGTGTGATCTCCTGTTCATCTTGGTGCCTATCACCTAAGGGCAGCACTGACTTAAGAAACATGAAGCTCAGTTCCAAAGGCTCCCGTAGAGCACAGTGTTCAAGTGCCTCCTAACTCTTGGCAAATTTATTCTCAGTTGCAAAGTTGCTTCCACCATTTTAGAGAAGAAGCTAAGCTGCCTGAACGCTCTGGGGTCAGATGTTAAGTCTGTGGCAGAGGCAGGTAAATGAACTGCATTATTTGAGTGCACCAAAAAAAATTTCCTTTTTTCTCCAGTACACTTTCTCTTTGCTCTCTGTAATTCATTCAACTTCTGCGGTGTATGACGTAGGGGATTATTGCTGCCAGTCACCTCCTGACACACCACAGAACTGATACAGTTAATAAGACAGGGGCAGTCTGCTCCTCAAGTAAACGTGCTCCCTACTCATTTGCTTTTAATATCTCAAGGGACACCTTGCTCCTGTAGTATGGCAAACAAGTCCTGACGGAACTGAATACTACCAAGATCTGTAAACTGATGGGCATCCCAGTCTCACCTTTGCATGTTAAGTGACAAGTGGGGAAGGAGAGGGAAGAGAAGTCGTGTAACTTGAGCTGAAAATTCAGAGATTTGCTATGGCTGGCTTTAGACGCTAAAGATAACCAGAAATAGGAATATAACATGTTCTTTTGCAGAGTTGAATTGCTGTATGCTGTATTGCTGGTAGTCAGTTACTAGATGAGAGCCTTAATGCTGCGTAGAACATCTTAATTTGAACAAATAAGTTAAAGCAGCATAAAAGGAGGACAGGAACTTTGATTTTTACTTTAGTAACTTCTGTGATAGAGAACCCTATTGACAGGCTGTTGAAGTACTGCTGATTCAGGTGTAAATAGTCATTCTACTGGGAACGTTCTCTTTTTTCGGCCGTAAGAGAGTATATACCATTTTGTCTTGGCAGGAAGAACAATGGGATATCTTTACAGATCCTAAGGTCATTTAAATAAGTTTTTCACCTCCTCACTGTTAATCTTGTATCATAAAAGCTTAGGTTTCTTTAATTCCCTAAGGCAAAACATATTTAATATCTGTCTGACTTAATGGGAGTTTTACCTTGCTGGCAAAATTGGAAGCAAAACACGCGATGCCAAAGTCATGCTTCCAAAATAGATGTGAACGTGGGCATGTATGTGTACCTCATGTATGACCCATTTTGAAAACCAGATACTATTGGGTACACCACATATTTACACCCCATGATCCAGTAGAAGTGGTGTCTTGAAAGTTGGCCCTAAAGGGAAAAATTTGGAGAAGCAAGAGAGTGTGAACATGTAAAACTTGTAAAACATGGTGGAAAATCAGTGCCAAATCAATTGATGGAATAAACCTACTTTTGAAAGGAGCCAGCAAGATTTTGCTTGATGTTTTTAATTCTGTGGTGCTTCTTTTGATATTTAAATGGCATCTCTGCATTATTTTATTATTCCAACTATTCTTTTTCAAATGAAAATTGCATGTAGAAATCATTGTAATTTTTATTTTTTGCAATGTGAATAAACATATGTGATAAGTTAGAAAGAAGGTATTTCAGGAACAGGTAGAGCAGACTTGCATGCAGTTATATTCTGTAAAATTAATTAAAAGTGAAAAGGGAGTAGATATTTGCAGTTGGTAGGAATTCTTTCTTGAACAGTGTGACGTTTGTCTGTTTGCAGAACGCTAAGTCAGAGCCTGTTGGTAATGCAAAAATACTGAGCTAAATTCTCAGCAAGCAATAGCTGACCGTGCCAATTCTTGATTAGAAGTGACTGGAAAAGAGAGCTTCTGTCTTGTGGAAATTCCAGGAACAATCTAGGGACAGGACTGCCTTGCCTGGCTGGCATGCCAGACAGTTAACCGGCTGCATTTCCTTTATTAATTTCAAAGGATCAGCAAGCTTCTATGGAACAGTGTGATCTTGAGAAATGACATTTTAAAGTAAAACTCTCCTTAGCAAGCTCTTGACTCTTAAATACGGCTTTTAAAGTGTTATCTCCAGAAGACCAATAATGCTTGTTCAACAAGGCTGCATTCAGCCTCCTGTGGGAAGTGCAGTCACCATCAGAGAGGGGAGTGCAGGTAAGACTGGGTAGAATATGCGTATCAGTTAGGCCCCAGGTAAGTTCTATATGCGTGACAACTAAGGTGCGAAGACCTTTTCCTAGTCTTTGTTACAGACTAGTCATAGTCTTTTGTCATCGGATCTTAATTTGACACATATATCAGGAGATATTTTATGCCTATCCAACCGTTTATGAGGGCGGCATTGAATTTTTATGATCCTTTCACTATTGTTTATATTTTCTGTGAGGCTGTGTCTCCCATACAAAAGCAGATGGTGTGGATTTAGAAAATTGCCTTTTGTTTTCTTGTATTTTATTCTGCTGATGGGATTGATGTTTGCTGTAAAAGTTTTTTTTTTTTAGATCCGTAAGTAAAGCGACATTGTACCATATAGATCCAACTATTGAACTATGGCACACTTGAAATTTTCTCTATTAAATTGGGTTCCTCAGGGAAGAATCTACTATGTAAACATGTATTTTGTAACTATTTATAACTATATAACTATATAACATGTATATTATAACTATTT
>NW_009615313.1:0-3714 GCF_000690535.1 Cariama cristata
CCGCGGCAGCAAGCCAAGCGCGGTCGTGGTTCTTTAGAGACACTTGAGACTTTTTTTATGTACTACTTAATCGAAACCAAAGAAACGTTTTCTGCACCTACTTCTTCTGCAACAAACTGTTCCATTTAAAAATAAAATAAAAATAAAAAACCAAGGAAGCACGTCAGGAAGCAAACGAGTAACACACTGTGTTTTGACAGACATCTCGGACGTTTTAGGAAGCAGATCTCAAAGAAAGGGTTGACAAGAACGAGAACAAAGCAAAGCCAGTACGATTGCTGCTTCATTTGACAACTCAAGTAATCTTAAAGTTGAAGATTGTCTTTAATTTGTGCCTATGCAGTTTTTTCAAAAGAACAAGGAACAGAGCAACCAAAACCTCAACAGCTACAATACCAAAGATGAGGATTCTCACTACTTGTGTTTCGGTTCATTACCTCCTCTTGCACGACTAAATGCATATAGCACCGTTGATCTCTGTACAGGTAATCACTTCTGTTTCTCTGCGCAACCAAAAGGGTGGGTTTATTTATGTTTTTCCTGTTTCTACCCCACATGGGATCTCTCCAAGAGCTGCATGGACTCCAAGCGCAAGATGTTGGGATACTACGCTGGTACGTCTCCTCTCTCCAGAGCCACACAGGAAAAACTTGTCGGTTGGGTCTGACTTGTTTTGTCGGGTAGAGTTGGTCTCCTGTATGTCTAGAGCTTTGCACAGCCATCCTTCTGTATGTGAAACCGGTTGAGTAACGTACACCCTTCCTTCTCTTCCCCAGGGATAAAACTTGCAATATATGTATGTACTGATTTATGTCGTTGTAAGTGCTGAGCACTGCCGCAGCCTGGCTCGCTGGGATCAGATCCCGACTTGAACCGAAACCGAGGTTTCAGCAGTTCACGTGGCAGTTCAGTAGTTCGTGCTGACGTATTAGACATGTTATTTTGGTTGATCAAAGTCATGGTGATCCAAATCACGACACGCAGACCTGGGTCCAAATTTGTCTTCAAAGCTGGAGCATGGTGGTACCTATGTGCTCCATCTCTACCTTTAAATGAGGGCTTCTGTTTCGCTACTTTGCAAAACTGCTGCAGTCATTTTCCAATGCTTGCACTTAAAAAAAGAAAGAAAATCAAAAAGCCTTGTCTGCTCAGGACAGGGGAGGTTTCTGAGAAGTAGATTCAGGATCCTCACAGCTAAACTGACAGCACATACCAGCCCTGGGAATCAAAACATCCTTCAACGTAGATTCCCAGGCAGATTGTGCATGATTCGAAAATGATCCAAAGAAGCCTCGTAGTCAGACATGGAATAAAGCTGTCAAAAAACGGTTCAGGTCTGGGCTGATGCGCACCGACGCCTCCAGGTATTTGAGCGCGAGGTTCCGAGCCAGCACGCTGTAAAGCAGGGCCCAGCTGAGGTGCTTTGGCCACGCTGAAGTGTCCCCTTCCTTCCCATCCAAGAGAGCCCGCTCAGACCGGCCTTTCCGTGTGCGTTTTGAACGTGGCATTGCCCCCATGGGAAATGTCGCACTCTGGAAGCGTCCTCCGGCAATCTGCAGCAGCGTCAGACGATGCTGGGTTTCGATGGCTTTTCTCATGCTCCATTCCGTAGTGCCCCTGTAACCACGGCAGGAGATGCCAGCCCGCCGGTGAAAGCCCCAGCTGCCCTTCCTTACCGGCCCTTCCCGTACTGCAGTGGCAAGGCGGAGAAGCGTGTCACCTCGGTGCAGGAAGGAGTCCCGGCACCCGCCGAGGCGTGCGCTTGGCGGTTGGCTCCACCGCAGAGGTGGGCGCGTGGGACGCTTCCCCTTAGGGACATCCAAGGAGGGACAGTTTTGCCCCCCGCGTGCCACCATCCTTAGAGGCAGAGGGGAGCCTGGGCTTCTCGGGAAGTCTGTGAGCAAAGACCTGGGCTTTTTATTTCTGTCCAGAGTCCATCCCGACAGCCGTAACGAAGTAAGTCTAGATCAGTTGCTGAATTATTAAAAAAAAAGGTATCTTCAATGAAATGATTAATTTTCTCCAAATTGTGGAAGTTTTTGTTACGCAGTATTATGGCTGAAGTTTTTGCCTCGATCTTTCAAACGCTGATCCGCAATCTCACACCGGGAGCAGCATAATTCCACCGAGTAGTGCTGAGGCTGACCTTACTGCCCGCACTGCAGCGTTTGTTTAGCAAAACACGCGAGGCTTCTCCGGGCCGGGGATTGCAAATGTATCGGTGCCCATGTTTCCTTCGTATTTGTCAACAATCATTTTCATCTGAACGTCTGAAAATACTGCTGCATTTTTTATCCCTGCATCTTTCATGGCCCTGTGTTGTTAGGTCTTCCATTTCACTGTCAACTCTTGTAGGCTTTTATGTAGCAGCTATCTCAGCAGAGGAGTGGCGATAGCATATACTGTGGGTAGATATATTTATATGTACGCGTATGAGCGGAATATATGCTATATTCCGCCCATACTAAAAAAAAAACTCGAATAGATATGTTACGTTTATATACCGTATATTTATGAACCTATAGAGCCTCGTAATGTAACTTGTTCCTTTTATTTATTCTGATACAAAAGACTAGTATGTACAGATAATATCCCAGCATCTTCTGTACCGTGTACTTGGAGTTACTACCATGGGCACATCCAAGATGAATTCAACTTTCAAGAAACCTTGGATATTGCTTAATCATCCGTGAAGGAACAAAGAATGTGCTTGATGACTTCGGTTGAATAGCTTTATTCTGGATCTCTCTTACCTAAAGCTGAATCCAAAGACCTGAGAAGGACTAAACCAGCAAACTACGCTCAAACCTGCATAAGGGAACAGGGATCTCCTCTTCCAAAGCCAGACACGGTAACGCCATGGTATTATTGCAAAGAGTGTGCTAGCTTCAGACAAAACCCAAGGTTTTTCTTGCTTGTCACAATACCGAAGTATTTTTAAGACATGGGGAAACTTTATACTTGGCCTCCTTTATATTTATTAAGGGGAATTTTTATTGTTTAAATTTTTTTAAAAGGCAAAGCTTAAAATGGTTTTATTTTTTTTCCAGACACTTGCGGGTTTTAACCCAATATATTATCTATCAATAATGTAATTTATTTAATTTAGTCTTAGAGTAGGTCCTGAAATCTCTGTTCAGCCTAAATCCCATTGAGTTTCATTCTAGCTTTAAAATTCAATGGGAGTTTTGCCTGAATACAGACTGCGGGATCAGGCTCCAATGTTAGTTATTTGTAACTATTTAATTCAATTGTTTATTAATTAATTTGGGATTAATTTTGCCTATTTATCCATTTTATTGTTGTAGCGCATCAGAGATGCGAAGCCTATGTTAGTAAGTACACTTAAAAGTTAGTATCGCTTCATAGATCAGCCAGGTTCGGTTACAGACAGGAGAAAAACAACGAGTCACATAAAACAGGAGTCTAGTTTTAATTTCTTCTTTTAATTAATTTTAATTGTTTAAATATCAAAGTTTAAATTATTTAAGTTAATCTGTTCCCATCTGATTAGAAAGTGCGACGTACCTTTATTGTGGCACATAAAGCCTTCGTAATATAACTTATTTATTTAACTTATTCATCATCATCTGAGGATGCCCTTGTATAGTTTTATTTTTTATTTAGAATTACCTTTAAAGCACTGCAGCTGATTTTCTGTAAGAACAACAGAGTGAATTTTGAGGACAAGCAATGAATAGTCAACCTAAACCC
>NW_009615314.1:0-377 GCF_000690535.1 Cariama cristata
GGGGCAGCACCGCTGGCACTGGGCACCCCACAGAGCTGCTCCCCGACGAGCAGCAGCAGGAGGGGTTTACAGCCCCACAGAGGCCTTTGGGGTGGGCATGGGGCCCACACACAAGCACGCGTGCCCCTCGCCTGGGAGCAGTGGGATGAAGGAATGGCCCACGGTACCTGCCTGAGTTTTTGCTGCAGCAGGAGCCGATCCCCGGCACTGGAAAACACCATGTCCTGGCCAGCAGAAATGGCGAAAATAAACTCCACACCCTGCTCTTGGGCAGCTTCGATGAGAGACTGCATGCACGCTGGGGACAAAGCAAAGGGGATGCTGTGAGCGCTGGGAGGCGAGGGATGGAGGGAGGCGAGGGATGGAGGGAGAGGGAG
>NW_009615314.1:458-823 GCF_000690535.1 Cariama cristata
GGGAGAGGCCCAGGGGGGACAGTTTCCAGTCCCCTGGGACACAGAGGACTTCCCGCAAGGGTCCGTGGGCCCTGGCATATTTGAGTCTATTGCCAGAGACCCACGTGGGGAGCTCCCCATGCTGGGTGGGCTCCTAGGCGATCCCATGTGATGGGCAGGGTCTGAGGGTCTCCTTGTAGCTGGCAGGGTCTGGGGGTCTCCGTGCACTAGGCAGGGCCTGCGGGGCTCCCTGCAAGGGGCAGGTTACTGGCAGGAGAAGCGGTACCAGCCAGCCTGACCCTGGCTGAGATGCAGACCATGCTTCACCCTTGAGGACCCGGGATGCCGGCATCCCACCCGTGCTGGGGCCCAGCAGAGCCGCTACC
>NW_009615315.1:0-31991 GCF_000690535.1 Cariama cristata
AGCCCGCGGTACACTGCCGCTTTCTAGTAGGTGGCAGTGCTGAGAGCCCGATAGTTGGCGTTGCAGGTAATAAAGTGCTGGGGAGCTGGAGGCTTCATGTGCAGCTGGATTTTGGTGGAGTTATGGGTGGAACAGGAGAGGCTTTGTATGTGCCCTGTGAGCTTATTTACAATTAAGAGGGCTTTTTTCCGAACTTTACCGTATGGTTATCTTGTTATGTGCTTACGTTTTAGCAAGACTGTGATTCTTACACCGTATTTGGAAAGGAAAAACAAATTTAGTAGGTTAAGCCTGTGTGTTATGGCATTATTTACAACGTTCTGAGGTTTGGATCCAGCTCCTCTGGCTGCCACCTGATTGGCAAAGATTTACAGCTGAAGATCAGATTCTGTGCTTGTGTTAGAGCAATAAATTACTGATTCAAAAGAAATGTGGCTGCACTACCCTCTTTTTATTTCATGAGTGTTGTTTATACTGAAGAAACAGGGTTTTTTGTTTGGTCACAGTGTTTTATTAGGCAGTTTTAGATAACTTCTTTGTTGTATAAATTACACAGTTAATGGAAAAGGTTCAAATCTTGGATAGACCCAGAGCTCGTGTTCATTTCAGCAGAAGTTATGTGGTACATAAGAGTGCTGAATTTTACTGTCTGGAATATCTGAAGTAAAAAAACTTCTCTCTGCTTGCCCTACACTTGTTGTCCAATATTTTCCATTGGAGTAGCAGAATGTAGTGCTTTTGCCAATGATTTCATTGATATATTTGAATTAGAGTTGTAAATCTGAAGCCAAGGATTGTTCAGGGGCTCAATATGTGCCCATTGAGAGAGAGAAAATTTAGCCTGTTGACTTGAATGTGAATGAAATGGACACCAGAACTCTTATTTTACATGCACATATCATGGGTCCCAGCGCTTTCAGTAGGTATGTGCAGGAAGGTAAGAACATCATCTTCACTTGTTTAATTCATTTTGTTACAACTGAATAGGCATTATTCTTTGCAGTATTCTGTTGTTGGTTTGTTGGTTGTGGGGGTTTTTTACTTCTCATTTAGCATTATCATTGTGGTTTAAGGGCTGAGGTTTAAAATGTTTGTCACTCCACTGCAGAGAGAGTTGCCAACCGGATGTCACGCATGTAAAACTAGAACGAGAACCTTTAAATAGCAAGACCATCAATTTAGGAACAATGTAGTGTGATAAATGGTAGAATACACAACAAGAATGCAAATCTGAATGATTATAGCATACATCTTTTGATATTGATAAAGTACAAAGCAGAAAAGCAAATAAACACATTCAGATTTTAAGTACCTAAACTGGTTTGAAATGGAAAAGTTGTTTTCTGTTATGCAGTTATGCTTAAAAAAAAGGAGGGGGTTGTGCAGAAAAGTTATTTATGAGCATTTATTTTGTTTTCTGGATCCAAAGTTCCATTATGTAGCAGGATGCTTTCCAGTATCTGCTTTCTCAGTATCTGGAAAGGCAGATGTTGCTGCAGCAGGAGCAATTACACTCATTTGCAGCACAGGAGAAAAAAAGAAATTCTGTGCTGATTTTCTGCCTCTGCCTAAAATGATGAGCCATTTAGCTCTGTTCTGGGCTTGTAAACAGAAGAGATGGGATAGGGAAGTTAAGTTTGTTCAACAAAGGGAGTGAAGTTAATGTACAAATTTCTGTTTCCGGAATAAAATTAGTAAATTTGCCTAACACGCTACATTAAAGAATTCCACTTGCTTGGCTTTACCTTGGAATTGTCCGTGGACAAACCCTCGCCAAAAGCCACGAAGTTTTCCTAGGTTTTGTTGGTTGGTAGTTGCTTAACCAGATTGCTCTGTCTTGTGGGATGTTGAGTCAAAAGGCAGAAACAGGAGTGGAGACAAGAGCCCTGTAGGCTTTTGTAGAAGAGGCTTTCTGAATTGTAGCTTTTAAAAAGCAGCGTGACAGAATCTCCACTGAAGTCACTAAGAATTTTGCTGCCGCAGTTCACTTTCAGTTCCTGTGTAGACCACAGCAAAGTGTGATTGATGGGACCCAAGATTCAACCTATGATAGGGCATGAGTTCTTGGTTTAAGCTGACACTTTAAAGTGTTTGATTTTCAGATATAATGTGTTTCTCCTTTAGAGGGTATTTGAGACTCCCTGCAAACAAAACATGCAAGTGAAAGTTAAGAAAGTTAAGATTTGTACTAAAGCATCTTTAGCAGAATAAGGCCAGAGGAGATGCAGAGTATGTGTATGCTGTGTGTATGTGTGCCGCTGCATAGCAAGCGAGTCATGATATTCAAGAAAGGCAAGGGTCTTGAATGTCTCTGGAAGGTGACAGGATTTTTTCTCTCACTATGGAGTTCGGGCACAGTAATTCTTTTTTGGCTCTTTTCAGGGTCCTCCCTTAATGGTATGGAACCAGCTTGACCTGTGATTTTGAGCAACAATTTAAAGAGCTAGTATGGTAATAATTTGCATGTTAGAAGTCAGATTCAAGCTCCTGCGTTGTAAGACTCCAGATTTGTCACCAGCTAGAATTACAGTAAGTGGTTCTGTATGTTCTTGGTTTGTCTGGTTTTGTTTTGTTTTTTTCCTTATCCCTTCCTTGCTTACTGATCTGCTGCATGTAACCTCACTCCTAACCTGTGTGGGGCAGGAGCAGCCTTTCATACCTTGTTTCGGTGGGGCTCAAGTCCCTGTTTGCAGCTCTAAGAGACTGGGGTAATAGAAAGTAACAGTCTGGCCCTGGCTTAAGGTCAAGGCTAGCTGCCCAGAATATTTAGTATTTTCAAGAGGCAGACTTCTAGCATTAAAAAAAAAAAGTTTTCTTTGTGATTCCATATCATAACTAGTTTCATTCTGTGTTTTACTACTGTGCTCATGGGTATAACAGCTAGATAGTGCGACTTTCTGCATTTTTATAGCAATGCTGACCTGTGAACACAACTGCAAGTGTTAACGGGAGCTCTTGTTTTTTGACGCAAATGTACTTTTCAGGTATAAGCAACTTGCTTAAGCTACAGGGAGATTGTGATCTCCCTTATCGATCATCAGATAAACACCTTCAGCCTAGCCTTGTCAATCACTGCAGTATAATAAAGCCATTTAGACCATCTTTTCTAAAAGAACAGTATGCGATACTGGGTTCAAATAGCAATGAGTGCTAGAAAGAGTGGCAACTGCATGTAATACCTTCTGTGTGCATGAATTTGTTTAGGATGATACCTGTCTTCATAATCTTGTGTGCGCAAACTTGGTACTTTTGGATGTGCCAGAGGTTCAGACAGATTTTGAAAGCTTCAATGAAAAGTTCCTGCAAGCCGCAGTGCGCAGAGCCTGCTTGCTAGTTTTGCCCACTGTCACACACACAACTAACATGTCACGATCCAAACTGATGTCTGTGTGCATACATCGCTTCATCAAACTGCATAAGCTATGACACAGCTAGTCTTAATTACACTGGTTTTTTAAAGTCATTCCAATGTTGTAATTCATATATCACTAGAATTGTTCTACTGCTCATTTGTCCACAGATCATGTTTCGTTAAAGGTGCTGATGAGCACCCAGGACTCTGAAGACAGCAGTTTTGTGCAAGATAAGAATGTTCCTTAAAGAAGCTGATGGAGGATAGAGCTCCAGAGTTCCTGGCAGACACTGACAGCATAAGATGGCACCATAGTCTAGTCTGAAATTGTAAGTCTTAAGGAGGACTAGATGTCCTTGACTTTACAAGAAGTTATTGCACTAGAGAAACATCTTAGTGGGCTGGAGTCTGCTTTCAGGACCTGTGTAGATGTGTTTGTTTCTGTTCAGTTACACTAACATGACTATGGAGCAACTAGGTTTTCTCTACGTGTGAGTATGAATTGAATCCCTCTACATTAGAGGAAGTAATTTTATTTATCCTGGTGAACCTGAGATCTGCACCCATCATTTCTGAACTACTTTGTTTCTAGAACTACTAGGAAATCTAGGAAATGGACAGTGTAAGCTTTACAGCATGACTGAAACTACTGGTTCCAAAGGAGGCTCAATTTTGAAAGCTGTGTGTACCAAAGATGTTAGTTCATTTGCAGAAAGCTGTTTGAAACCTGCAATTGATAAAGGTCATGAAATCACTGATGTCATGAAATATTTCCTATAAATGATGTCCATACCCTTGCAAAGTCTTTTTTTATCACTGAGGCTTTTTGCGGTTTAGGGCCCTGTCAGAAGAGAACAGGTTACAAGTCTGGAGGCTGGGACGGTAACACTGCGTATTATGCCTTGAAATATGTTACACAGTTGTAACTCCAATATTAAATACAAAAATAATGTTATGCTTGGCAGATATAAGATTGATAACTGCTCTTGGGGGGGAAAAATCAAAATATCCACTAATAGTGGATATTTTAGTGGACAAGTCCAGTGGACTTAGATTTTTCCGTTTCAAAAAGTGGAAGAATCTTATCTTTGGCTTCCATTTCCTTTCACCTTCATTACACGGTTCTTGTAAGAAACACTAAATGCGGAAAGCAATCTTGCAAAGTATGTTTCTGTTTGTAAGCAGGCAGTGATCAAATCTTGTCTTTCATTCCTGTGTGACCCTGAGATGTGCAGGAGATGGAAATATTTAATTGGGAAATAGAAGGCTAATTTACATATGGAAATTTGCTAACATTAGCATACCAAGCTTATTTTCCACATGTGCCCACCTCTTCCAGAAGCAGACTGTGAACATGGAAATGCATGTGCCTAAATATTCAGAATGGCTATTCTGGTAGGTCACCCTGTGACTCTTAGATTTAAATTACTATTGCAGAAGTTGGTGAAATCACATCTAAACCTAAAGGAGAATAAAACAACAAAAGGAGGTCAATAACAACGCAAGTTGAATTGTAACAAAAGCACAAAGATCTTCAAAGTATATGTGCTTTGGTAAAGATATGTCTTTTCATCTGTAAACACAGTATGAGAAGTTACATGTAAATGTCCTCTTAGATACCCACTCCTTTGTTCTATATCTGTATAATGGACAGAATAGTTTCTGTTTAGAAGAATACTTTTGGTTTACAGTTGTACCTGTTTATTCAGGTAATGATGCATCTTGTATTACCAGTGCAGCAGAGAAGTGACTCTGTGGCATTTGTTACTTCTTGAAATGCATATTTATTGAAATCAGAATTATACCTAGAAATCAGTCTCCCTAGATCCTGTGAGTTCTGTGTGTCTGGAGAGGTATACCCTTTATTGAAATGCAGGGGGTACAAGTAAAGATAACTTGCATTATGTGTCATTAAGAATTAGGTGTTGAAGACTGGTGTAAGAATAGCACTAGTCTGTAAACGTCAGTCAGTAAAGTATGAAATTATTTGAAATAAATGGCAAAGGAACAGACGTGGGAGAATGGTGGTATTGATGCATGCAAAGGAACAAACAAGATGCTTGAAGGAAATTGTCCTTTCGAAAAAGAAGTAAATTATTTGTAGGAATTTTGGTAAAAAATGGTAAGTATTTTAGATTTTCTTTGTAATAGACAAGTTGTAAGTTACATTTTTCATGTCAAGTTCCGAAGTATTTGTCAGTGAAGTATTTGCACTGTGGCACCACATCAGCCTATGAAGTAGTTGCAAATGAGAGTCAAAAGAAGTATTACAGCAAAGTCAATGTTGGCCTGCGAGTGAAAATGTATTCTAAAATTGTGATTGAACTTAAATTTAAATTGAAAATCTTTTAGAAAAGAATATGTTTATTGAGGAGATATAATTTGGAATGTTTTTATTACCTTCAGTTATTTCATTTATACTTCCTCTTGGGTCACTTTTTTTTCCCCATAACATACCTATATTGTTTCTGACATTCTTAGAAGAAGAAACTTGAAATTTTCACATCTTTTAAAGATTCAGGCAAAGCTTACAGGACCATTTGTATTTACTAATACTAAGTTTGTGCATACTGTCTTTCATTATTGAAGCTACAGCATACTACTTATGTTACTGTTTAATGTATAATTTAACTTTCTACTTATTTCACCTCTTAGCAGGGGCAGCTTAGATGAATTTAGATGATGAATTCATTTGGACGAACGTATACCTCGCTTCCAAAATGAGCTTGTATCTCATTTTTTCCCTAATTCCACACTTCAGGAAGTTATCAGTCATTGTGGTTTCTACCCTGAGACACAAACATTTCCTTTTTCCCTGCAGATAGTTGCTACTCCCCTTCAGTGGGAGAACGTATTCTGTTTGTAACACCAGTGATATCATAAGCCGCTAATGATATCTTAGAGTTTGTTAGGAAATACAAATGCTGGTGTCTTGTAAAGATGCAGAGAGCTTTTTCAGATATCATTGAATAACCAAAACTACTGAAAAAAGCTCAGAATTTTGCACGGTGAGGAAATTTGTTCTGAACTGTATCTCTCAGGTGCTATAAATAATAACTATTTTCATAATAGATGACTTGCAGTCTGTAAAAGCAGGTCATTCCAATTACTACCTTCTTTCTCTTCCTGCTGCTTCAATGGAAGGAGATTTTTAGCAACCAACAGCATTGCAGACTTATTTAAATGGAAGTGAATGCTTTATGGATGTGAGGTAAGGGGAAGGCTCCATTGGAGTAGAACAAGTTTTGGATCCTTTTGGAAGGCAGGATTCAAAAAGCTGAGGTGGGCTTAGCCTTTTTTTTTTTTTTTTTTTTCTTTTTTGGTAGGCAGATACTTACCTAATTTGAGTCTTAAAGAAGGGTTGTTTTTTGTAGCTCTGTTCCTGCCTCCCACCAGCTTGCCAGGACCACAGATTTACTTTACATGTGTAGAACGATAGTTTTAAGTGAATGGTAAGGGGACAGGGAGAGGAAGAGTTTAGAAGTTTCTTCTTTGATTGAGAAAGGTATGGGGGAGCAGAACAGTCTATTGAACCTCCTCACTGATCCCAGCTGGTCTTCGACAACTGGTTTGTCAATGAGCAGTCGATGTATTGTAGGTTGGCAGTTGTCACATGCAGCTGTGGTGACAACACATAAACACCAGAAGCTTTTCCACACAGCCACTGTGGAGACCTATTCTTACAATTCTGCCATTGAGTAGCTACCTACTCAAAAGGCAGGCAGCTGGGTCTCCCTGGATGCGTTCCGTGTGTTTCTTAATCGGTAATGAAATTTTGCATCTCCTAGTGGCGTCTTGGACTTGACCAAAATTTGGGCTATTTAAAATATAGGCATATACTCCCATAAAATAATAAGGAAGGCAGACTATTGCAGATGTGCTAATGGCAGTGAGAATCTTTATGGCCTTGAGATTTCATTTTTCTCCACTCTTGCAAGGTTTGGGTTAGGACACTTAGAAGCAAGCTAGACATGTTGTTGATCCAGCCTCTGTAAGAGAGTACTTGTTTTGCCAGATGTGTTATTTGAAGCATTCCCTTGGGTATATGATACCACTTCCGAATTTACTGTCAGTTCACTGAATTACACTTGCCTGTTTGGATTTGAGGGGGAAGCTTGTTTATTTGCTTTTTTTAATACAGATAAACAAAATATGCTTAATAATTTTTTTCTAGCATCATCCAGAAATTCTCGGAAAGGGAATCCATTTTATTTATCAGGCAGTACATTTTTTTCTGATGGTTCTGCAGAGCCCTTTTTACTTTTAGGAACAGAGACTTGCTGCTTCCTTCTGTACCTTGACTTGTTGAGTATGGCTAGATTTGTGTATTTTCTTTTCCGGAACATCCTCCTTTGGTACTCCAACAGCGTCTGTTCCCTCATTTTCAGTCTCAGTAACAGTGCAGATTACCAGTCGGGGCCTTGGCTGTAGCTGTCTCCTTTAGGAGCAGAGCCTGCCTTGCCAGTACAGATCACTGCCACCATTCCGTTATAGTAACCAAGCATTTGCTCCTTAAGTTTGAGAATAGCAAACCAGAGCGGTGGAGTGACTTAAGTAGTTGGCTTGTTTCAGTCCTCTTCTAAACATGGAAATTGGAGCCTGCAAACATTTGTAAGATCAAACATTGGCACAAACATGGTCATTCCTGTGAAACTGCAGATGTGACTACTTTGTCAAGAAACTGCTGGGAGCTTCGTGAATTATTGTAACAAATCCTGTGACTAAAAAGTACATAATGGCTATTTTATTCTGCTGGTGATTGCTTCTGCACTTCAGGGCTGGTTTAGAGTTAAAGTAGTTAACATTTTCTTTTAAATTAGGGGAGGACTTCTCACATACTTACATGATGTCTAACTTGCACTGACATACATAAGGAGTTGAGTGCCCAAATGCTGTGTGTATTTTAGCCCATTATTTATTGTCTTAAACCATGTTTTCAGACCCTTAAGTGCTCTGTTCTTTGTGGTAAATTACTGCAAATGTGTAACATTCTCCACGCTGTGTACATTTTATAACATCTCTAGTTTCTTAATCGTGTATTTTTTCCCTGAAGTAGGCACTGCCATTTGTTCTTAACTTTGATCTCTTTTGAGCTTTAAGCGTCATGTACAACAGTGTATGCCCTGAATTTTTTTAGGAAAAAACATTGTCTTTGTCCCTTTGAATTTCGTATAGGCTCTTTGGTACCCTAACCCCTCAAACTGCTGACTGGAAACACTGTACATCTTACTACTGAATATAGTTTTGGCCATTTGCTGCAGTTCTGCGTGTTGCCAGTGGGCAGCAGATCACAAATGGAGATTCAGTCCTCCGAAGTTTTGTAGTGATGCTAGATAATGACAGAACCAGCAATTAAGCAAGAATATGTTTTATCTGTAGTGTATTCTGTACAGCTCAGAGCATCAGTTTTCAGTCTGTATCCTTGAGTGGATTAGATTACATTATATTAGCTTGCGTTAGATTAAATTGAGCACTATTGCTTTGTGTTAGTCCTGGGCGTGACTTTAATGTTACATAAAGAGTTTTTTTTTTAAGCCAAAAAGTTATGACAGTGGTAGCTGATTCAGGCATGGTGCTGGTTCCTGTGTTTGGACAGAGGAGACCGTTACCTGTGTACCTAGGGTTTAGGAAAAGATTCTCTGCTGCTTTTCAAGTTTGCTTAAAAGTCAGGTCTTGCTAACACTGTCTTTGGCTTTACTGTGTTCTGTCACAGCCTACTGGCATTTATTTGGTGGCCTGGGATTTGTAAAGCTCTGCCTATGAGATTCCTGATTACACTGGGAAGAGAAGGCAGTCCAAAGCTAGCTGGAATAGTGTCTGCTGTCATTTGGGAATTTGCTTTATTAAGGCATCCCGTTTACTCCCTCGGTTGTTGATACTGAACAGAAGTAGAAATTGAGAGCGATCTCTAAGCTGATTTACTGTCCTTGAAACTGGATGTTTATTCCAGTTTGGAATATAGAGTTTCCTATCTGGGAAAGTTTTTCTTTCTTCATTTTTTCAGCCGATACCAATCTCTGCTGCTCTGTGCATGGCTCTCATCCTTTCCGTTTGTGTCTGTCACCTCTCCAGCCCAAGTGTCATCTCCTCTAGCTATGATTTATCTTTTTCTCTCACAAAGAGCTAAGTAACCTTCTGCCACAGAGGCTTCAAACCAAGGAAGCGCAAACGCCCTCTTTGTCCACTACATCCTCTCAGATTAGCAGCTTCTGTTTGATGTTGTCCAAGTATGAAAGGAGCAACTCTTCCCTGGCAACTATAGAATCCCTTGTTTGTAAGGGACTTTATCATGGACTGAAATGAGCTGATGACCACCACTACAGGATACATAAAAGAATCATTTGCTTCTGGGTTTTGTTCCTCTTTTGTAACTGATTGCTATGGACATCGTGCTCTCTGATTCTGAGAACACAGCAGGTATTTGGAAATATGATCTTTAAACCAGTATTTGTCCTGGAAAATGCCACATAAATCCATCCAGCTGTTTCCAGGCCATTTCCTGAAATAATGAACTTAAGCATTATGCCTACCTGCTTGTGATTGCCAACTGTCTTCTGGGGTTGCTGTGTGATTTTAGGAGCTGATGCTTCGTAAGTTACCAGAGCTAGAGATGAGCAGAAATCTGAGATCCTGCTAACACGCCAGACTAGATAAAACATTGCTTGCTGGTCATAGTGATTTCGATTATATTGGTCCTTTGTCGTAGAGAAGCATTTTTTTCGTGTTGTTCAAGAACTGGTCTGAGACCTTAGATCAGTGTAAATTTTAAAGCTCTTCTGCTGTGCTAATCTCTTATTGGGTCATTTTGGAGCTGTTAATTGATGATAATTCTGAATGCTTAAGCTGTTTTGTTTGAGGATTTCTAAACCTTTTTCCAGCAGACTATTTCTCAGTGATACTGTTTTATGTGGGGAGTGTTTTGCAGGAAGCAAAGGGATTGGAAGGCAAAAGAAGCTATTTCTCTTTTGCATCTTGTGTCTGCAGTAATGCCATGAAAAGCAAGGGCTGGAAAGGGTGAGAGAGTGATTGATCCTATCCCCCTTTGCACCACCAGGCATTCACATTTGAAGAATATGATGCAGAAGCAGAGCCCCTGAGGTTCCCCTTTGTGTGAGGTAGTCCCTTAAAGAAGGGGCCTTACATAAATGACTTTGACCTGTGTTTCTGTGTATATACTATATCATATCTGTGGCTGTGTTAAGTGCTGCACAGAAGAGGAAAAGCGAGAAATCAAGTCAGTCCTAGAGGTGGAGAAACTAAGCAACCCCTTTAGTTGTATGCAGGCCATTATTTCTAAGAAAGGTTTAGCATCTTCACAAAATTTGGACCAAGATAACTTCAGAAGTTACCCCAAAATGAAGCTTGATTTCTCTTCACATTGAACTTGATGGCAGAAATCCCCCAGGTGGAGAAGGGAACAAGATCAGACTACATGGTGATGGCTTGCAGGTTGTGAAATTTCAAGGCCTGTCCACACAAACATAGGTATTTTTTCTGTCTGAAAGGATCCTGATGCTCTGCTGGGGGGCAAAAGCTTCTGTTCTGTTTTGACTTGAAGTGGTGTCTAGGGAGAGGAAAACAGTAATGGCAGCAGCTTCTTTTGCTTTGAACATTACATTGGTATGCTCCCAAGAGAACTCATTAATTTTTAAGGCTGTGGCAGCAATAGGCTAAGTGGATACAGCAGTGATACACCAGTGGTTTGAGGTGCTGCATTCATCCTTTTGGGATAACTGGTTCTGCTCCCTTCAGTGATGTGTGGCACCCTGAGATCAGTGGGGCAACTTAACTTGAGAAGGCAGCTATTTAAGCAAACAGAAAGATGCTATTTGGTACAGTTGTGGAAACAAGAAAACTGTTCTCTTCCTAGAGCATTGTGTGCTCTCTGACTGAATCCTTAAGATGGACTTACCATGCTAGTAAACTCAGCCGGTTTGTAGAAAGGGAGGAATTACGCAAGGTCAGGCTTAGCATGATTTATGCCGGAAAGACAACAGTGTGTGAAAGGCAAGGTTCTGAGTTACAGTATGATTTCCAATCAGTAATTGCTAGTTAGGACAAGTGTCTTGATTGTTCACTTACAGGATCTTAATGTTCTGAATGCATAAGCTTTTCAAACCTGGGTACATTAAGGGTGGTCATATTTTGTGTACATGTATATATGGCCTGCTTGTAGTGTCCAAGTATTTAATGCAATTAAGTAAGATTAAGACAATACTATCTTAATGTGGGAAGTCTTATATCATGGTGGGGAGCTCCTGAGTCCTGACCTAGGACCTGAGTTGTTATACCTATCTTCCTCTCAGAGAAAAGTCCTAAGACTGCTGCTGTCTTTTGAGCTACAACCCTGGACTCTAGAAGAAGCATACTGTTTTTTTCCGTAGGTAGGTGCTCCAAAGGGGTAGTAATCAATGCTGAGCCAGCAAAGCCCAAGCAGGGGAGGCTGTGGTGTGGCCCTGGGGCGCCCTGATACCATTTTGCTGTCACCTAGACACACAGCCACAACGCATGGAGCAGGATAAAAGGGGGATCCTGCCATGCCCCACTGCCGGTTGGCTGGGGTTTACAAGTGGGACAGATTGGGCTGCAGCCAAGGTCTGAGGTACTCTGAACGATGTTCTTGGGCACATGTGCACCTCTGAAGGTAACAGAAATACTAAAGGATACAGTGGAGTATCACAGGACATTTAGGGTACCGGTGCCAGACCTCAGGACAACGAAGGATGGAAGCAGTCAGCAGATGGGCCTCTATTTGGTACTGAAACCACTTACTGGCTTTACTTTGAGCTTTTACCATCCTTACTTTTAACTTTAGTGGCCTTCCTTTAGTACTGAGAGCACTTAGTGCAGACTTGGATGGTCATGAAGTGCCTCTGTCTGCTCCATCCATTCTCACTCGTCCACTGTCTGATGCTGCTTCTCCTACCCACTATTGCAATCTGTTTCCGAGAATTAGAAGTCAGAGGCACGCAGTCTGCTCCAGCTGATGGGATTGGAAGCTGTAGGAGCTTCAAATTTGATACTATATATTTTCTAATTAAAGAAACAATGCCAAGATACTGTGAAATACGCCACATATAAACATCAAGGGGAGAGTAATGCTCCATCTAATGCAAAGTATATTCTGTGCATAAAGCTCTTGTATATACTGTGCATTTCATCATGTTTGGAAGTTTAGAGTGCTTATCTTCCTGACCCTGGACTGTAGACATCATCAGCCCTGTTTTGGAAGCAGGATCAAGCTTGCTAAGCCAAGAATAACAGAGCAAGTACAGATGGACTGTGATCCAGACCCCAGAAACAGCTATGTGCTTTAACGCCCATTGGTGTAAATGACTACTTAGACACTGGTAATCCCGCATTCTTTGGGGGGATGCTAACCACCCATATGTCCTACTGAGATTAAAGTCAAGGACATTTACCACCTCCGGGATTCGGCCTTAAATGCCTGCCAAAATGTTCTCTGCTTTTGGAACTTGAAATGGTTCCAAACTTCTCTCTCTTTTTTATTTTTTTATTATTATTTTGTGTTTTCAAATTAAAACATGAAATCCAATCTACCCTGATACTAGCACTTTCTCCCCACCTCCCTCCCAGAGTCTGTCTTGCTGGTCTGGAACCTGTATATCATGTTTCAGTAAGTTTCAGAATTGTTTTGCTAACATATAATTAGGGATTTATAATGTAAATGCTGACACAACCTTAACTAGCCTATTGCAAATGTGACACTATTCATTAAGGACTCTCTAGGGTGCAGTATGCTCCTTGGTGGATTAGCTTCCTGGAAATTTGATGGCAGTTTGCAAATTGGCATCCAATTTTGTTTTTAGTCTGTCTCTTGCTGCTATACAAAGCAATTCTTTCATGCTGTACTTTAGGCAGGAGGATGAGTCAGCTGGGGAGATTCTGGAGAAGTGGTACAAAGACAAATTGCTTTATGTCCAGTTAGTCTTCTAGAAATTAAGCAGGATATTCATGCCCAACCCTCAGTAAGCAGTTGAATTCCTATCTCACCTGTTGGTGAAACTCAGTTAAGTTCAGAAAAGGCACCTGAGATTTATGTGTAATTGTAGCTTTATTTCTGCCCAGTAATTTTATGGAGGTTGAGACAGGCTTTATAGGGTGCTGTGGGATTTACTTAGTACATCTGGAGGCTAGGTTATCTTGCTGCTTCTCAGAAAAACGTTGAATTGTTTTTATTGTGGGATGCTACAATATTCTGCACTACTTACAGCTTATCTATATTACATCACTGTGCAATAGCTTTCTAAACAACGTCATCTACAGACTTATTCATTCTGAAATAGCTATTCCTAAAATACTCATCCTGTTATACTGTGACATAACTTGTATCTGTAGACAAATTCATAAAAGTTTAATAATTTTGGGGAGGTCTAATTATAAGAACCAAACTGGCCTGTGTAGAAGAAATTCTTTTGTGTAGAATTGCTTAGCTAAAATGTCATCTTTATAAAAGATTAGCATTTATTTAGCTATTATAACTACCTTTCAATGTGTGCCACCCTAAAAATTACCGTTTTGTTTTCAAGCTGTTGGTTGCCAAATACTTTGCAGCCACGTCATTTAAATACTTAAGTAAGAACTAATCTTCCTTGTAAAAACCTGGCTGTTTATCTTTTTTTTTTTGAAAGAGAGTAAATGAGTTAGTGGGTCCTTTAAATGCTTCACTCTAAAACAACTGTCCCTTTTCAAGCAATTTTATAGATTCAAAATACACCACCCCATCTGGCATTCACCATGAAAATAGCTTAATTTTTGAAAATTTTAGAATACTGTCAAAGACAAAAGCTTATTTAGTGATTACATATATTCTTCTGTGTATTCTACTGTGGGTTGACTGAATTGTAGATGTGCTTGACTTGCACTATTTGAGTTCTACAAATGCTAGGAACCATGAAAATTTTGGCTACTTTTACTCATGCCATATGCGTTGCTAGTATGATGCTCGCTCATAAGCTGGTCAGGCTGTTTTGATGGAGACTCAACGCTGATAGATCATGAATCCACTAATGTTTAAAGGCAAAACAGTCTTCAGAGCAATATTGCACATCAGAGCAGAAAAAAACCCTCCAAAATGAAATACAGCTCTGAAACATCCTTATGAATGCATGAAGACTGTACTCTGAATTTGCTGGATCATCTTGAGTAACCCTATCAACCCCGCTTACGGCATGAAACAAAGGAATAGCAAGCGGATTCTGGGCTCTTTCAGATAGGCAGTTCCTGCAGAGGATAAAACTAGGTGGGGCAGTTAGGATCTGCAGTGTGAACGTAATCATCAGTGGAATGGAGGTAGGAATATGTCTAGTTCTTTCAAAGTTAGGCCAGTATGGGGAGATTTATAGTTTGCTTTAAAAAAAATCCCCATGTTGAATGAGTTTGGTGCAAATTCTTAATGTGAACTGAAACCATCTAGCAAAAGTGGCTATAAGTATCTCTCCATAATGTTTCCACAAACCATTTAACAAGCTCCTTGGACATACATTGAATTCAGAATTACACTACTTGCATTTGTACGTTGTCTGTGATCTGTTTCTGCTCTTTGTTACTTAAAACCTGTACTCTGGCTCACTCAGAAGCATACAAACATTTCCTTATCTGAATCAACTTAGAATTTCATAAGCAGTGCTGCACTACTTGGATTGAGATTCATGTGGGTGGGAAGGGGCATTACATCATTTTAATTCAACAGTTAGCTTAAGGGGTAAAGGAAGGGGGGAGCGATGACTGTGCAGAGCTGGGGATGCAGAACTGAGTAGAGTGGGTAGAAGGGCGAAGGGCTGTGTGGCTGGACAGTAACTCCTTTCTCATGTCAGATTTCTTTGATGCAGCTGCGGTGTATATCACATGGGGCAGTGCTAGTGGCCAGAAGGTGTTTACCCCTTCTTTACCCGCTTAGAAAGATAACCTTGAAAGACTTGGGTGTATTTTGATAGAGTTGTGAGACAGGACTCAAAACTCTGCACTCTGGATCTGGTGTTCTTAATACTCGTAAGAGTCCTACGCAGAAGAACGTAGTAATTTTGATGCTTGCTGTTGTGCTTTGTGAAATCCAATGGGAGGGAATTATCTTTACTGCGCGAAGACCAAGAGCTGAGGAGGATACTGTGACCACTTGTAGCAGCTGGCTCTGCAGCAAGGCTTTTGTCTGTTACATGGGAGGCTTACGTTTCATCAGAGCAGGGAATTTAATTTCTCCATTTCACTGAGGTTGGATTTTTACATAAATGTAACTCTGTGTACCTCGCAGAATCTGCAGGAGAGCAGAGCTGATGTGTGTTGAGACAGATCTCCCACACGGCTGTGAAAACAAATGCACAAATTCAGAGGACCTGGGTGTAAATCTGAAGTAACTGTCATGGAGATTGATGTTCTCTCTAGGAGTTAATTAGATTTGCATCAGGGTAACTGTGACCAGAATCTCTCAGGATTCATCCTTGCTAGACTTTAGTAGCTCACTAAATTAATTGCTAATTAACTTGAGATGGTTGATTATTGTGGATGCTTCCCACATATTTCTTCTGTCTTACCATCATAGAATTTAAAGACAAAGCTTCACTAGATCCGTCCAGATCTTACCTATTATGAACTCCTCCATGTCAAAAGCTCTTCCCTTCAGCTAGATACTAACGCATGGACTGCAGTCAGCAGACGTTACACCAAAGCACTGCAGTCCTCTGGAAGCCGAACTTGTGCACATCCAGAGCAAAAACAGCAGAGACATGGCAGCCAGTATTGCCAAAGGCACTTAAAATAAAGAAGTGGTTAGAAGAGGTCCTGCAAGGCAGTCCCAGACTACCCTTGAAGGCTGGCCTTGCCACTTTCCACAGTGAGGAGGTGCAATGTGAGACTTCTCCTTGACGTAAATACAGTAGTCAGTGTTAAGTGGGTTCACCACTAAGATATCTAAGAAACAGTGTGAGCTACCTCACCTCAAAACACTTTTTCCCTTGTATGTCAGAAAGCATTGAATTGGTGCTTTGTTAATTCTATACAAAGCAGGTTGTAACAAAGTATCCCATGGTAAAATACTAATTTGCAGCATCCAGGGCCATTGGGAGGGGAAATGGCTGGAGTCACTCCTTCAAGGTCTGACAACATTGAGGCACCTGGAAATTTTTCCTCCCTCCCCTCCTCTTCAGATTTCATCATTGACTTTACACTGAAAAGGCACGCCTCTCCTGTATGTGTTTTGTATGGTTTAAATGAAATTGGGATGCCAGAAGGATGGAACCTGCTGTAGTCTGGGCAAGGAGGTCTTATGAGAGCCTTAAATGAAACCTAAATTCAGGTTCTGCTCCAGCTTCCTCCAGAGTGGAGGCAGAGGACAGTTAAAGCAAGCCAACTGAGAACCTCTAATACTCTTGAAGATAGTAAAAGGATTTCTGTTGGGGTTGAAAGCAGAACTAATTAGGCTTCTATTCAATGAAAGGTCCTTATTCTTAAAATAAACATTTTGTTAGGTCTCACCAAAAGATGTGTCTAAGCAGCTTGAATCTAAAAGTCACCCTTGTCTTTACAGACGTGCTTAACAACCTTCCAGTCCTTACGCTTCACTTTGAACTGGTTTGCCTCCTAACAGCTTGTAGTTTGAACTGGGAAGGCCTGGTCATACTGACTGATGAATATGCAATGAAGATGTAAGAATACAATAAACCGATGATCATCTTTCTTGCCTGCATCAGAAAGTAAAGGCATTGTGCCAAGCAAATATGCGCATTAGATGACTAACAGAGCTCCCACACTGTCAGTGTAGGCAGGGAATATGCAATGCAGCCACATATGTGTCTCAGAACCATACTGAGTGCTTTTTATTCTTAATGTTTGGTTTTGTTTTTAAATAGGAGTTCAAATCTTTGAGCAGGATGTTTATCTTTATGCACAGAAAACAATATTGGTCATAGTTTTTAATATACGATCAAGTTTTTAAAACTACCAGCTGATGCATCTATTGCAAGTAACATCAGAATTTCAAGTAGTTGCTCTAAATGTTCACTAGGATAGCTGTGCCTATCGTAGGTAATTATCTGAGTTTACCTTTTTTTTTAATGGCTGGAAGAACCCTTTTATGTTTTCCAGTAGGAATGTTGTTGGAAAGTTTTGTACTTAACTGCCCTGATTGAGATTTGATCCCACTTTCTTTGATAAAATTGGTGTGAGGTTTTCACAAAAATTACTATGCTGTAACAAAGGAGTTGAATTTGAATTCCATTTGATACTAGCTTAGCCATAGTTTTAAAATATACACACAGATACTACTGAGCTGGACACCCAGGGAAGTTCTGTAAATCTGTGTGAGCAGAGTGCAGTTCAACTTTGCATTTAATCTAGCAGTGAGCTTCCACTGAAGATGGTCCCCTTTTCACTCCTCCAATGATGACTAATCCATCCCCCAAATTAATTAGTTTTCCATCAGTTCTGCAAGCTGAAGCAGTAGCCTTGTTGCTGCATAGATAAGATAGATGGATATGATGCGCTAGAGGAGAGTAAAAAGGATGAAACAAGCCCCTCTCTTTCTGCAGCAGTGTAAAGTTTGATCATCTTAAATGCAACATGAAGCTAACCTTAAATGTGGGTTGTTTGGATGATAGCCTCATTTAAATTCCCCAAGAAATATTAAGGACCCACTGAGCTAAGAACTCTGCAAGCACAAAATGGGAGACGGTCTCTTGAGCTGAATCTTAAAAAATGGAGATGCTGGAAACCAAAGACAGAATCTCAAGCCACCAAGTTACAATTCTGTGGCCTGACAACCAGATGATCAGGTATTCAATGGACAGGCCTTGGTTGTTCCCAGAGCTTAAATTTTTCCAAGTTTATTACACTTTTCACTGGCTAATCTCATAAGCATACAGTATTTCAGAAAGCAGACTTCCGAAGTACAGGTAGAGAAAGGCAGAAGTCTTCAGACTCTTTCCAGGACTCTCTTTCTTTGACAGTGGCAGAATCTGTCAATATCCTCTTAGCACTGAGTAACTTTCTATCTGACGACAAACTAATTTCTAGGAGTTCAGGAAGCAATGAAGCCGTATTTCCCTTACAGAACTGTTTCGTAGCCTGTGTAATATGGATTGGTCTTTATTTCCTCTATTTTTAAACATCTGTTTCTTCTTTCTGGATGTCTGTGAAAGTTAGCATCTAGATCCCCCATCCCAGTTACTTTATTTTTACCAGCAAAAATTGGATTATGTGGACTAGCAGGGGTTGTGTGGAGCAGCTGGGATGAGAGTGGACAGATAGTCTGCATTATATAAACTGTGCTTTCCACTTAGCTGGTTAATTAAACTTCGTTTTCACATCCCAAGACAGAAACCACTTATGTGCGCACTTTATTTTAATAACGTGTTTCTGTTCCTCTGCCCCAGGAGACTTGGCCCTGTCTTCAGGTTTGTCTGTTCTTAAGATGGAGAAAAGAGAATATAAGGACAAAAGGAGAGTAGGTGATTCTCTGTAGTCCCTTTTCAGGCAAATACTCTTGTCTGCTTTGGGGTTGTAGATGGAGTGAGGGAATATCTTAAAACACAACATCGCTACAGATTGCTTGAATGGTGGGTTCTTTGGAGTAGATTCTACGTCCTTCCCAGAACAGGGAAAAAGTGAGCAGTAGCAATAAGCCATCTTACCGTTTTGTATCCTACCCTCTGGATTTGTGTTACTGTTCTGTAATGATGCTCCTCCACATTAACCTGCTTTGCTGCCCTATCAGTGCCAGGGTATGTATTCCGATAATTGTGTGCACAATTTTTGCTTGTGTCTAGGCAGCCTATGCCTGGTAGCTTAAAAACATGGGATTTTGCTCATATAGAGCACAAGGTAGAATCATTCTTGTTTCCATGAAGTAGTCTGAATGTGCTGCTGAGCACTTGCTACCAGAAGTTTTGCAATTACTTAGCAGTCCTATGTGACACATCCTCTAGAGGTTTCACACAGAGCAAAACATAGTGCTGAAACCTTCTCTTAACTCGCATCCTGATTTTGCTGGCACTTATGCACCTGAGTATGTGCTCCTGTGACTAGTTTTAACCACTTATGTCAGTATAATGAAGGCCACATAAGAGATTTAAAAGCAAGGTCAGTTGTATTGCCTTTATTGTTTAAGGTGACTGACTTTCTGTAAAACTACTCTGCCTTCAAGGTTTTCTTCATAGTCATGGTCACGTGGCGGTGTATTTCTTCTACGTCAGTGTAAAGTGGGTGTAAAATGCTACCAAATCTGAATATTGTTTTCGCATCGGTTTTGCATTGATAATAACTGCAAGATGTAAGGTGATTGAGAATAAGGCTATATGCATTTTCAGATACAGGAGTGATTCCTAACTGTCCTTGCTTCAGTGTTATTTTCTTCTGATTGTTCACATGCTGTTGGAGACACAGAAAGATGGGGCATGTTAGGCAACAGATGGGCATATTTCCTTCAACAGTTTAAAACTATGCTTGTCCCTACGTTATGGGATGTAGTTTGAGCATATAATTTGGTTTTCAGTAGTGAGTCAAGAGGCACCAATTCCTCTTTTCCAGTGGCAATCGCTTATGAAATCCAGTTACTTCTTGATTCTGCACCTCATGGACATGCCACTGGAGCAGAATGAGTGCATTGTGGATCCTGTTTCATGGGAGCTGTTGCTCAGAGCTGATGATCATGTCATGGACAGAAGTTTCAGTGGAGCAATGGGGGGCTGTTGATGGTTGACTTGGAACTGTCCACACTGTCTTTTTATGCTGCTTGTTAGTTGTTTTGAATGGCACTTGCCCTGTAAAAGAAGGTTGACTACCCTTGGGACTTGCCTGCAAGACATCTTTTCTATGTTTGAGCTTTGATTTAAGAAAACATATTGGAAAACAAACTTAATAAAAACATCTAGCTGAAAATAATTGGTTGTCATCTTTTCCTGCGAGGGAGGGAGAGGTGTTTCTAAGTGGCTATGAAAGTATAAATACCATCTGTATGCTTTATGCCTGATTTTTGTGGTTTTAAGAATAACTTCTGGATTATGTTTTGACACACACTGTGTACACAGACAGTATTTCTTACTCTTGAACCTACATAGTTCCTCCATACTATGTTAGTGTGACAAGTGAAAGACACAGTGTGTATCTAGGGCCTTTACAGCAAGTTTCCTTCCTTGACTTAGTAGTCCCTTGTCCTGGGTAGCAGAGGATTGCTTAATGCTAAGATATGCTATGATATGCTATATTGGTTGAGATGATTTTTTTTTTTTTTGAGTGCCTCACACATGACTCTGCTGCCTTGCTTTTACCTGGATGCTGTCTTGTTGTATCCTGGTGTTTTCTAAGAATGTGACTTGCTTTTTAATATGTTTTTCTTTAACGTGCAGATGTGCTTATCTATATGCAGTGGTCTCCTCGTATCCCACTATCAGAGGTGAAGTCTGGATATCTAGGTGGTCTTTGATTTATTAGCCTGTTCAAAACTGGAAAGATCAGTTTCTAATGAAATGAATTCTCTGATTTCAACAGGACCTCTGTAGGAGAGAGCACTTTCAGGATTTAGCCCTTTATGCTCTTGTTCTTCAGGAGACTACTTGGTTGGGTTTGTGATGCAAAGTCTGTTGACATCAATAGAAAGAGTTGTATTGGTTTCCGTGGGCTTTGAGACTCGCCTGATGTTCGCAGTGCGAGGTGCTTTAGAAGCAGATGACAAATCATATAAGCCTTGGAGGCAGAGCACTTTATAATCTGGACAAAGAATACATCTCTGGCCCCTCCCTTAGCAGAATTTGTAAAATTTGCAGTTTGTTAGGGGTGAATTTCTTTCTACATGCCTGCGTGACCCTCTTTACCCATATTTTTGCTGTAGTTTGAGTGGCATTTTGGAGACACAGTCTGTGAGGCTATGATGGACTGTCTGTTTCCAAATTATGTATTCAGTTAGCCCCACTGTGTGGTAGGTATGACACGCTTAACAGTCCTTCACAAAGAAGTAGTAAGGGTTTCTGTCTTGTACTTACAGACCTCTAAGTACTCTCTGAGATTTTGATGAAATTGGCCATTATGATTTCAGCTGAAGACTTTTTCTATATGGAGCAAATGGCTCCTAAGGAAGCTTAGTTTGTGAATTGCCCCCTTCTCCTTAAACACTAGAAAACTTTGTAGTACGTACCCTTTGGATACCTGGAAGGCTCCAGGTAGATCCCAGTCCTGTATGCAGGCAATAAGCAAAAGCAAGTGAATCAATAACAAGACAGGAATACGCTTCATCTCCTTTCCATGCTTCACCCCACCCTACAGATCTGTGGCTTGCTACTTCCTTTATGGATGAACATCACATCATGGTCTTTTAGAATTTCTTTTCAAGAAAAATTATGTGTAAAAGCCCTGAATGGTTCTTGGACATCTGATAGTGCTAAAGCTTATATTTTTCACTTATTTTTTAGGATTCTAGTGCATAAAGGACGTAAATGATAATCCCAGAGGACCATCTGTCCTGGAGCAGCCATTGGAACTGAGCTACTATGTGACTGAAAAAACCGAGTGCATGTCAGATGGTAAGTAAGACAAGAAAGATCAGATATATCATACTGTCATTTCAGTCCAGATGAAAAATACAGTCGTACGCTCTTTCAGAACTTGTCCTAATCTTCTTGGAGAATGAAAGAAAGAAGGAACAAAAATAAAAAAGGAGAGGAAAATTCATTGCAGGTTGTAAATGTTTTGCAAAGCCCAGTTAGCATGGAAGGTACTTTCTGCTAGATCTTTTTGTAGTGGAGTGTATCTTTTAATCTAGCTGTGGTTCTCACATCATGCAAGGGTCCATTTTACCTCCATTACCTACTTGATGTCTATGAAGTTCGTTTTAACTAGGATTTCTAAGGAAGCCTAAGTGATTGAGCCTTTGTCTCCTAAATCTCCTTAGAAAGTCGTTTTAAATCCAGTCCATAGCTGTCTCAAACATGGGTTTTATTTATTTGTGGTAAGCAGTAAGTTTTGTTTAATCATCAAGAAAGTGGGTGTTTTCAAGTTATTCTGGACTTGGTTCTAAGCATATTCTGTCTCTTACCAGAAAGTGTTTCTTACCTGCGTAATGAGGGCTCTTAGAACTGCTGGACTTTGGACTTTCAGTCATGCATCTGGTGTAGATAAACCTTTTTTCTTTTTATTGGTTAGCTGATCTATTTACCTTCTGGTTACAGCCTAAATATGCCTTAATGCTGCACTGGACCAGCTTTTCGTACCATCTTGCAGGTATAGATGTCTTGCAGACTATTGCAGTCTGTAGTTGTTTTTAAGGTACAGAAGCCAGTTCAGCTGATGGGGGTATGCTTTTGGAGTCAACTCCACACTGTGAAGGTGGCCCAGCTTATGGAAAGAGGATGCTGAAAGCCTTTATTTAGGGAGTGTTTCAAGGGCAAAACATGTTCTGTGTGCGAACAAGGTGTAAGGTGAATGGGTTCATTCCACATGCTGTATGCTTTACTTCTGAAAAGCCCTTTCTGAGCTGTGACCTTTTATTACTTATATAAGAATCTTGAGAAACTTCAGGTAACCTGCAGATATTTCTCCTGGGCATTCACATTCTTTTTACATATTAGAGTGATCAGCTTTGGCCAGCTGATAGTCAATGCCTGCCACTCATTTGATGGCAGAAAGGATGCACTTTCCTTTCTATAAACTCAGAGAGTCATGCTGGTGTTCTTTACAGCCTTTGTGTTATACAGTCTTGTCCAGATCCTTTGAGACCAATGTTAGACCTAGGCCATAACTTTACTTTTATATCGAGGTGCTGTGTAGGTGTGCCAAATAATTGAAAGCCTCATTTATTAGGACATGTGCAAACATGCAGTAAATGGCAAACATGCACTTTTTGCCTCAAAGCACTTACCCTTGATAGTTTAGCATAAGTAAAAACATGATACTGTATGTTACTTGATCTTTATAGTCATACACTGTATTAACTTCAAAGCAAGATGTAAATGCAATTCTGCTGGTTATACAAAATAATGAATTCAGAAATCAGTTTATCAAACTTATCCCTGCACTGAAATTTGTAGTAAAATGTAGTTAAAAGTATGGAGTTAAACCATGAGTGAATTTGATCCATCCACCAACATAGAAACCACACGTATGTCCTATTTTTAATGGGATAGTTTAAAAAAGAAAAATTCTATCTATATGTTGTAAATCCAGTATATGATTCTTACATATTGAGAGGTCTTTCACATTTCACTTCCTATTTCCTGTCCACCAATATGGCTGCTTTGGGAGAAAATGTGTGAATGGTTCTGGTAGAATAATGCTTTCTCTTTTCCCTTTTATTTTTTCCTCCTGGTTTATATGGAACTTCACTGCTTCCCCTTATGTTTTCACTTAGGCTTTGACACTGCCCTAAGAGAAGTGTCACACTCTTTATTTGCTTCTTTGCTTCTCCTTGTCTCCACCGAATTCTGCTTGGCCAAAATGTTCTGTGTTTATGCACATAGCCTGCAGGTTGTTCATCAAAAAGATCTTTAATTCAGCAGTGATACTAGCTTACTCTTTATATGTGGGCAATACAAAGGGTAGTTGTTTGAAACAGTTTTGGTTTTATTGCAGAATAAGGCGTGGGTAGTTCTGCCTTGCAGAAAAGCATAGCCTGGGAAAACCTGATGTGGGAGGGGAGATAGAAAAGACCAATAATCATTCATCATGTGACATCAAAGTGGAATAGTTAAAACAAAAAAACTTGTGGTAAATCTTTCCAGCTGAATGTGAGCTGAAGGTCATGCACTTGCCTTGGTGTTAATATAATAGTGTCAGCATAGAAGCATTGGTAAAGTACCGTGGAAGAAAGTCTTTTTGTATAGACTGCCTCTGGCAAGTGTGCTTGCTGAAAAGGTACCCTGAAAAGGGCTCAGTCTGAGGTGGCTGAACAGACTGGTTTTGGCACAAGAGGCAAAGACAATTAGAAAGTATCAATGATACTAATTTGAGTGAAGGCTCAGGAAATCATGTATGAAATGCAAATCTGTGTCTTCAAAGTTAATGGAAGATACTCCAATAAATGTTTGAAGTAAAAGTCATTGTCCAGGCATTGACACAGGACTGTAGACTGGCCCTTGTTTCAAATTTGGCTAAGAAAAGGGTATCATTCTGTTCAACTATCACAAACACGCTGATAAACGTCAATATTGCAGAAAATGCTATGTAGAATGTGGCCGAAGGTTTCCAGTGTTTTAGTGCCTAAGTTTAGCAATCAATAAAACACATAAAAGAAAATATTGTCATTTTCATTGCAAGGCCTGTGAGCTAATGAGAAACTTATAATGCATTGCTTGGTTAGGGCAGATTGGAGGGCAAATGTTAAACCAGCGTTCACTTTCAAATTCTGAAAAATGCTTTGGCAAGCTGTTAAAATGTGTTTATGCCAGCCAATGAAGAGGGATGGCGAAACCATAAAATGATGGACTAGGTTGAAAAATGGTCATTTTAAGTAACCAGAAGGCTATTTATTTCACAGAACTGCTTTGTGTTAGATTTTGCATGTGCTCTCATCCAAGATAGCACATGAAGCAAAAAGTGTGCAGAGTGAAATAAAACCAGATAATATTCCTGGAGGCTTGAAAAACTTTACTGTAGCTGTGTGACATAGCCATGAGCTGCTGTGGTGCGGGTGGGAAACAGGTAAGAGGTCACATAAGTCTAGGGATAAGCAAAATTAATGTGCTATTTTTGAAGGAGTGTGCACTTGGGTTGACAGTTTGAGTCTTTCAGTTAAATCTTTGGTAAAGCAAGCTTCTTTTGCAGTGTGTACACAAAACACTGTAGAAAATTAAACTGATGAAAATGTCAGTCTATCTCCGAGAAGCATCTTAAGAATCAGAGAGATGATGAAAATGAGGCAGTTTGCAGTGCCAAGGTGCACTGCATCTACAGGTTTGCATCTACAGGGACCCCAATTTCAACAAAGAGTTAAATTAGAAGTCAGTCTATTCTTTTTGACACGTATCTATATGGTAAATTACCATGTGCCAGTTTCAGTTCTACAGCCCTTATTGCTTTAGTATAGTTTCTTTCAGGATTATATAAGACAGTTTGCCTCCAAGGAACTTTAATTTAAGAAAGGTATTGGCTATCTGCAATACATGAGAGAGTAATTGTTTCTTGTGGGCCAGATTGTAATCCCTGTTTCATTTGATGGTGCTGCACAAATAATGCTGATGACTTTGGGGAGATTTCTTAGAAAAAGAAGAGTGAAGAAGTGAATAAGGAAACCTTAGTCTGGCTCTATGTGGCTTATACTGCTTCTTTTTGAGAAATAAAATACAGCAATATACTCTCAGTGGAAAGAACACTTCTCTGGGAACATAATGGAAGGGAGAAACGAATGTTTTTACTTAATGGTTTGACAAATACATGTTGAGACACCGTTCATTTAACATGGAGCTTTCATTACATGGGCATTCCATGATTTCACTGTAGTATTTATAAACTGTAGTCAGCATTTCTAACGAATACTTGATTCAGAAGGAGATTTGTGCTTATGAAATGTTTGTGTAGTAACATGAGCAGAGTTTGGCTAACCATATGCTTGCATGTGGAATGCAAATAGAACCATGAAAAAAGCCACTCTGACTTTGGCATGAAAAATCCCACCCATTTTCTTCTAAGGTTGTTTTTCTTCCTGTTCCATTACAAATCATGAAGAAGTGGCGTTCACAGCGCAGTAGGTAAAAGTGGTGCAAATGTCCATTGCAACAACGAGGAGAATCAAAAGCAATGTAACCATGGTTGGAAAGTTTAGCATTTACCAATGGATTAAATATGTGGGTAACATGTATTTGTCATGTATTATATGGTATATGGGTAACATGGGTAAATATAACAAAATTTTGTCTTTGTCAAGATCTTAAAGGAGAAGTAATCACTTGAAACGTAATGTTTGGAAGACTTTTTTTGTGTAGCATACCTTTATGAAGGGCTGAACAAATTCTTAGGCATTTTTTTTTTTTTAAATTCTTGTATTTGATCCTTTCTCAAGCTGACAGGTGACAAGACTTTATGTTCTTCTTTCTCCTTCTATTCTGTGCGTAAAATGGTTTTCTTGCCTCATACTAAATAAGGAGTATAACTGATTAACTGGCATTTGTAACTTTCAGAGTCTTGAACCTGTTGATGCTGTCTCCCAATGTATGTTTATTCCTCTGACAGCTCCATTAGCCCAGCATAGCAGTCACAGTATCAAGGATATCTTTTTGTTTAATACCAAAGATAATACTCTTATTCAGACTGGGATTTTGTGAGGCATTTAAGGAAACTGATTATTTGTTTTCCGCTTCAGTTCAGTGGAAGTTGGAATCCTTTGGTCACCTTTCAGGCATCCTGCATGAAAACACAACATAATCCGTTTGCTGATACATCACTGGGTCTCTCTCTCACTAAGTGACTTTCTAGGTCACCAGGGAGAGATTGCCATTCATCATGTCGCCGTAACTCGAAAACTGTGAAGCTGGCTGGTCTCTGACAGTGCGGACAGTTTGGTATTGGTGGAGTATGCGTTTTCAAATTATGAACGGCTGCAAAGGTTTATTTTGAACTTCGAAAGGCTTAGTAGGCCACATCAGCTGGATTAGAGCATACGGGTTTCTGCGGACAGCAGTTTGTAGTGCTGTGTTCTGAAGTGGTGCGTGTTGTCATCTTCAACCTAGCAGCCCAGGTAAAAGATATACACAGGCTGATCTAGCACAGTGTTTGGTGCAAAGCTCCAGCTTGTGATTTGGGTTTCTGCAGCAAGATATCCTAACCCCTCTGCTGCTGCTTCTCCAGCAGCCGTGAGTTTTTCTTTGGTTTCCACAAGAATGTACATCTGTTTTCCTCCTGGTGCATTCCACCCTGCCTCTTCAGTGACAGAATGGTTTGGGATTTTTTTGCAGATTGATAAGATGAAGCTGCCTCTTGTTTGCTTGATAATGCTGTACTGTGCTTGCAATGAAAAAATAACCAAATGAAGTCAACTGTACCCGAGTTTGGGCTCACATATTCATATTCACTTGACCACACCAATTATTTGTTTTGTTTTCAGTCCTTGGACCTTAATACAAGAATGTCACTTGAAAAATTTAAAGATTTATCATGAATCGTGACCATATCTTGACAGGACATTGAGGCATACTTAATGTAGTATGACTCAGGAGTACTAGCAGAAGTAGGCAGCTGTGTTTCAAAGGTGGATTACAGAGTTTGTTTTTTAAAACAGTTTCTGGCAGTCCCTAAGAAGATTGGGATCCGAAGTTCAAAGTAGAAGTACATTCTACCATGTCTCCCCTGCCACACAGGCAGCAAAATAGTATCTCTGGGCTGTCACTCTTCTCCAAGGATTATTCAGGACTGTTCTGGCAGTCCTTCTTTCACCATTCGTCCTAGGGCAGTCTTCCCACCATGTGCTCTTGCCTCTCTGTATGTAGCTCCCACCTTTTAGGCTTGATCTTCAACAACAGGGACTGTCACAGACAATAAATCTGACCATGTGCTTTATCTGTGTTAAAGTGAGATCTGGGTGGCATCATCTTTCTGTATTTTTTTCCTGGTTTCTGATGAAGGAAATGCGGGCGTATGGACCTGAGGAGAGCAACAGCAAACTCCAGTTACAGCCCTGTTCTGGAGAGTCATAGCAGGGAAGAATCACGGTTGTAGTTTGTTCCTGCTATGCAGTTAGGTGTAGCTGTCCAGTTAGATGTAGCAACCTATGAGCATGTATCATGACCAAAAAACAGGTGGGGCATCGTGGGACGTTCTGTGAAATGGCGTGGCTTGGCTTGGCAGGTCTACCTGTAAGGCTGTGTTCCACCCCTGTGAGAACTGACAGAACTGAGGCTGTATGAGGCCCTGGCTAGTGCTGTAATACTTCCCCACATGAGACTTTCTCAAGTTTTATGCAAGTGCAAATATTGTAAACATTGCTGCAGTTTAAGATTTGGAATGCTGGGCTGTCCTCAGACTGCCCAGTTTGTGGTATTTGATGTTCTCACAACTGCACCTGTGTTTTCTTAATTGTGAGTGACAAATAGACACGTGTTTGTGTGCTGTATTTGCAGACACACAGTTAAAGGAAGCAAAAACATATGGTAGGCAGCAGCTTGAAAAGCATGCCAGTCTCAGTTTCAAAAGCAACTGTGCACTATTGTCTTACTGTCTTTCAGTGTGAAATTTCCCTAGACCTTTTGAAAACCTGGCCTCTTGATGCTCTAAATCATTTAGGGAGGAGATACCCACCATCATGTTTCCCACTAGAGAAACGAATCAAAATCAATGTCCTATTTCTGCAGCTTTGCCTTTGAAGATTTCCATGAAGAGCTCGCAGTGGCAGTTAGGAAATTACAATCACAGTACTTTTTTTTTTTTTTTTTTCTTCTTTCAGAGTTTAGAGCAAGGTATTCCAGAGGAGAAGGAGGGAAGAGTGTCTACCCTAACTCTGAGGTTACTTAATCCTCAAGAGGAAGGAAGTTTTCAGTGTACTGCACTTCTTGCATATGCTGCCTTGTTTGATTTGAGCTACTGCCAGATGCTGTTTTTAGTCTCCACTCAGTCCTTCTGCCAGGCTTTCACACTTCTCCTCCTCCTGTGGGCTTCTCCTCTATGGCCTTATATTTATTTTTCTTCTTTCATCTCTTCTCTCATCAGATACTCTCATTTCCGTTATTCTCAAACACACTCACACCTTCTTTTGTCACTTTTGTCATCTCTATTTTATCTTCTCCTTTCTCTGCTTGTTGCTGTTAGTCTGTTGTCTAGCTTAGCTTTCACCTTTCACATTACCTGATGAGAGTGGTTTTGTAGGACCTGGTTTAATGCCATAGAACAGACATTTTAGAGATCAAAAATACTAAAGGCCCTGTTTCAGGGATGTGGGATCCAAAATAGTGCAGTTTTGAATTGGGCACGTTGTTGCATACCAGATTTTATGCATGCTTCATGGTCACTACTTGGGTTGGTGGACTAACTTGATTGATTAATGGACAGACTAATCACATAACTACAAGCTGACATAAACTGAAAATCAGCCTGGTAAAAATGCTAGTCACTTTTGAGAACAGAAACTTGCTGACACATGTGTATCTGCAACAGTCTTAAACTGTTACTTCAGCTGAAGGAAACCACCCTTTGGAAGTTTAATGTCTGTTGTCACAGTATCTCAAACATCTACTGCTTTTGGAAATCATGCTTTCTAGACCTCTGCCTTACCAGTTTGCAAATTGAGGTTTCATGCTTTCCTTATGCCTGCTGGTGACATCTCTGTCACCATGGGAAAATGCAAGGAACCTCAATGAGAGAAGTATTTCAATAACAATAGTGTTAAGAAAAGAGTGGGAGGGGAATACTGTCCCCAAGAATTAGAGGTTTTAATGATGGAATATTTTCTTCATTGTATCACAATTCTCTCTCAGAAAAGAAGTCTTGGGAACCTAAGACTTGCTTTATCTTTGTGCATCTTCTTATCTCTTTCCACCTACTCATGATCTCTGATCTTTAATCTGGATCTGCTCTGCATGTTCACGGGGAAAAGCTCTTAAAGGAGAGAGGAGGGACTGCAAGGACTGAGAAGTTAGTGAAGCTGATGGAAAGTAGGCATTGAGTCATGCTCAACTGTCCAAAGGCAGTGAAGAGCAGTCTGCCAACCCTGCTGCTTGAGAAGAGTTGTCAAAGCGGAGGTGATAATGGCATGGTCTCACCTGGTTGTTAGATTTCCAGCTGCAGTGTGTTGCACTAGGAAATCTGGTTGAATGCAGCCTGGGAGTTCCCCATGGCCCTTTCACCACAAAATGTACCTTTCAATTGAGATCTGGCCATGTTGCAAAAAAGACCCATATTCAAGCATGTTATTGAAGGAAAGAACAGGAGGGGGAGTCTCTTGGTGAACCTTCCTTAGGAGCATTCAGAGTGGCACTGAGGAGCTTAAGCTCTCAGATTTAGTGGAGAAACAAGAGATTCTGGCACTCTGAGAAAAGCTTTTGGGAGGACAGAGAGGAGTTGAGTAGATATTGACACCTTTGACTTTTTGGGGGTGCATTTTAGCAACACCTGTCAAGCTTCCTTTAAAAATACCCAGCCAGCTATGGCTTAACTGTGGATATTTTCCATACTTACTTCCCAGCGCAAGGAATTGGCATTTTAATTTCACAATTTTAATTTCACAAACTAATCTACCAGCTTATTAGATTCATCCACCTGCTCATGGAAATGGAAACCCAGTAGGTTGAGTTTGTTCTCATGTGCTTTGCCATCATAGCTTTTTGGTTGTCATCTAAGCTTTACATAGTGTATTCTGTTCAGGTTTTGTGTTGCATGGTATTCTGTGTAATTTCATCCCTGAAATTGTGCCCACCACTGTGATATGTGCTAGCACTGGGTTGTTAGACTGTTCTCACCATGGGATCTGAATGCCTCTTCACTGTAGTCTATTTGGCTTCTTGTGTGCTGCACCCCATGCTGTGGTAGCAAGCTGCCTGGATATTGCAATGTTGTGGTCCTTTGCACCTACCAAAGAGCATGAACGCTTATCAGGTGTCCTTAATAACTTAAATCTGTTGTTGTTTTATTTTCAACTCAGCTATTTAGCTAACAGAATGTATTATTTAAAAGAAAAAAGCAAATGCACCTGAAAGTAACAGGCAAATGGAATTTTATTTAGGGCTGACAATAGAGGCCATTTGCTGTTGATGATTGCCATCATGGCATGCTTTAAGTGAGAACAAACATACTACCCCCTTCCAATACACACAGGCCTTTTTTCCTAACAGATTTCTTCATTAAGCATATGTTCAAAGACTACAGCTATTACCACTTTTAAATAGAACCATTTTTTCATTGCTTTTCATAGATACAATGCCACAGTGTTATGAAAAACCCATTAATGTTCCAGATTTAATTAACAAACATACTCTATTGAAACTTCTTTCTCCTCCAGCAGTTGTTTGACAATAGGCAGATAAATACTGTATGTTGGAGACTGACCTTCAAATGACAGTCCAAAGTCGCTGCTTTGCAGAGTCTTTAGCGGTTTGAATGCCTTTGTCTTCCCTGTGTGTATGTTAAAAAGGTCTCTTACTTCTGACTCCAGAAATAGGAGGGGAGGTGGTTAGGCTGCAAGGTTTGGTCCTAGCTTCCTTGCACAGGCAACATAAAAAAAATCCTGCTCAAGTAGGTAAAAATTTCATCTGACCAATTTCGCAGGCTTTCAGGAAGAGGGATGGCACTCCTGAAAGATGCTAAATGCCTTCCATTTTGTATGCCTTCTGTGGGAGACAAAGATAAATACAGAAAGCTTTTTCGGAATAGGTAATTTTTCTTCTGTCATGTTTGTGCAGGAGCTCTCAAAATGGCCCCTTTTAGCGCCCTGTGTGCTCACTGGTACTGGCAAATTCTCTGTGTCCTTTGCCAGGACATAGAAGAGTCTGTGCTGTTTTCCATAGGGGAAAACGCTTGTGCAACAGCTCTTAGGTAAAGTTTCCTTTGTTCTTGAGGTTTTTTTTCTGCATGCTACTAAAGTGCTATTCCTATTGGCTGCATGTATGGATCCAGTGATGCTATGTCTTTTCAGTTGGTAAGACCATTTCAAGATCTGTAGAGGTGAAAGGATGGAATATAATGTTATCATTATCCCCTGTCACCGTTTAAGGCTGGGCCG
>NW_009615316.1:0-588 GCF_000690535.1 Cariama cristata
GGGAATGCGGCGCCTTTGGCAGCTCGGCAGTGCTTCAGCACCGGAGCTTTGATCGCCTGCAAACTTACACTCTTCGGGGGGAAACAAATAACATCCGCTTCCCCTGCCTTACGCTGCTAAGGCGATCAACTGCTGTAAGACCTCCTGTGTGGCCGTGGCTCCGTGGCATGACTCTGCCGGGTCGCGTACCGCTCGGGTGGGAAGTTTAAAACGTTAGCGTAGGCTATGAAGCGATGCCTTGGGCGTTTCTGTTTACTATCTTTCTATAGGATCGATAAAGTGCGGTCAAGGCTGAAGTCTGTTTGCTTACAGTAGACATTTAAGGCAATTACCTGTATCATAAAATTAAATACCGGTTTCCGCTCGGTGGGGGGAGGAAAGACACAAAAGGATCGTCGAACGGGGAGCTCTCCTTCCCTCATCTGCAACAATCCTGTTGCATTTTGCGACATCTCGAAAGCAAAAGCTAAAATCAAACGATCTAACCGGTGTAAGATACGTTGCACGTCAGTGGTAATGCGTGGGCACATCTTGTCCCTAGCGTAACTCACCTGGCTCTCCTCGGCTCTCGCTGGACCGCTTCCCCTG
>NW_009615317.1:0-227 GCF_000690535.1 Cariama cristata
AGCAACTCCCAAGTCCTTTTTTATAGTTACTGCCCGGGGGGGATGTGGGGAGAGCATGTGGTTTTGGAGGATGCGAAGCAAAGCAGCCAGCGTATGGGTTTTGAGGGATGCAAAAAGTGGTGATGCTTTGATACCCGGGATGCAGGATTTAACCGAGGGGTTTGAGTAGCGGTTCTCCGGCTGCGGGGATGGATGCGTGTTTCTGCCCGGTACACGTGTGTGCATGA
>NW_009615317.1:293-5599 GCF_000690535.1 Cariama cristata
CAGCCGGGCAGAGACCCCATAGCTGGTAAGAAAGCCGCTGGACCAAGATTGCTCCCGATCCTGCTCAAGAAAACACTCCCAGTTGGCTGTGTGATGCTGTGGAAGATTTCCGTAAGCGTTTCTTTCCGTTCCTGAGCAAACTAGCTGCATGAATGGAGAGCCTGGTCCAGGTAGGAACGCCAAGAGCTCCTGTGGAGCTGTTTTGTGCTGTTCTCCCCACCCCTGGAGTTAAATGTGAGCCTCTAGTTAAATCTGAACCTCACACCCCCTGCTAGGTGCTAATACTGCCAGACCAACACAGTGCCTGCCTGTACTCACCAGCCCTCCCATCTGCCTCTGGGGAAGGGGCTGCGGAGCTGGGGGCTGTGTGGGAAGGCAGCAGCGGCCAAGCCCTGGGGCTGTGGGATCGCAGACAAGTGAGCCTGTATCCTTGAGCCCAGTAGATTCCCCAGGGCTAGGGGCTGCAGAAGGAATTTGTGCAGCTGTTGGCCACAGCTGGATACGCTTCCCGGCTGCTCCGAAGCAGGAAGCAGCCCGACGGCCCCTCAGTTGCCTGTTGCGAGCCGACACAATTGAGGGACTTCTATCAATGCCGATACGGGAAATCCCACTCCCCTCCTGCACCGCATCCCAGCTTGGCGGCATCGCTTCCGCTCGCCAGCTCCTGCGAGCTGCTGGACAGCCCCGGGCTCCCTCCAGCCTGCCTTCAGGACAAAGCTCTCTCAGGATGTGACTATGCAGGGATGCTTTTCTCTCAGGTTCACTGGTTGTCTGAGTGCGGCTCATGGGCCATTGACACGGGGCCAGTGCCGTGCCGACACCACAGGTGTGCCCTGCGGAGCACTTTTGCTCCCGCCACTGCCTTTTGCTCCTGGAAAAAGACAGGTAGGCTTGCTCTTGGCTCACCAAGAAGGTCTTGGCAGAGCAGGGGCACTTTCTGTACAGCACCGAGGGCTGTGACATAGGCCCCAGAAGGTAGTTTGCAGAGTGGCTGTTCCCCCCCAGCTAGTGCAGACAAGAGGTGGGGGCCTACGCTGTGCCAGGTACCTGGAGTGAAGAGGCTGAAGAAATTCACTCTGGCCTGAACCAACAAACGCAGTGCCAGCACATAGGGCAGTATGGCACCTCCATCCTGCAGTTGTCCTTCTTCTCCCTTCTTCCCCTAGCTGCATAATTAACTACTGGCATCATTTCTCCATCATGGCATCCCTGCTCTCATTATCTTGGGCTGGGAGGTGTTAATGAGCTTCTACCTCTTTGAAGATGAGCCATGAGCTTTGTTCTTGCCCTGGCCTGACCTGTCTCCCTCCTTCTTGTGGTCTGGGGGGAAGCCAGGGCGCGGAGGACAAGGCACCCATTCACCCACTCCTGTGCTGCACCTTCCTCCCTCTGCCCGGCTCCATTCCCAGCTCCCCTGGCAGAGGCAGGGCTTGGGGACCAGCCCACCGGGCCAGAGGGAGCCCAGGAGCACTCGCCTGCCCTGTCCAGATGGGAAGGCACCGGCCATAGGCTTTGGGAAGCCAGCAAGCATCCTCTGGTGTTTCCTCTGGGACACACGTAGATCTCAGCTGGTTTTGTCCAGCGTAACATCCAGGTCGTTGGTGAGTGTTAAGGAAGCTGCAACACCCGCTCTTATCAGCAGTGCTGTTTGCTTGCGGTCCTTGCCAGCTCAGTACCAACCCCACAGTGCAAACTCTGCTCCCGTTCCTGTGCCCTCCTGAGCCTCCCCAGCACTGCCCTGTCACACCTGCCAGGCCAGCGCTGGAGCTACTGGGGCCGCAGGACCGCAGTGTCACATCTCCGTCCCTACTCGTCCTCGGCTCTGCCAGCAAGCTCAGGCGCCAAACGCTATGCGGAGTGAGCTACAGGGGTTTGGAGATGGGCGGGAGTCAGGGTCTGAGCGGCCACACAGCGATTAGGAATTGATGAAGCAGTGCGATAAAGACTAAGGGCTTCTTAGTGTGCAGGGTGTGGGGTGGGGAAAGAAGGGTGCAGAGTCGGGGCGGACCCTGGGTGGGTTTGGTTGCATCAGGATGTGTGGTCTGGAGGGACCCCAGTGCCCCAGCTGAGGTTGCAGCGCTGCACTGCACCCCATCTCCCACTCCAGACCCCGCAGACCTGGTTGGGGGATTGGCTGGACATGGGCTTGGGGGTCGCTATGTGGGAGAGGTGGTGCTGGTCCCCGTGGTGCTGCAGGAGGAACGCGTATGAGGGTTGTTGGTCCCGTAAGACAAGGGAAGCTGTTGCGTAGGGATAGCACTAGCCCTTTGTAACTTCATTGCTGATGCTCATGGTGTGAAGAACATCACTGTTGTGACTTTTTGGTCCTGCTCCGGCTTGAGGCAGGCTTTTCCCTGGTCTTACCAATTCCTGAGAAAGGGGAGGCTGAAAGCACTGGGTATGCATCGCTGTCATGCACCATCCATGACACAAATTGGTGAGGCTGGCATTCTGGGTGCAGTGCTCGAGGCTCTCTTCCAGCCTCTTAGTTAAGCCATGGGTGAGCACAGTCAGGCTCCATCTCTAGCAGATCGGCTTTCTTGGAAGCCAAAGCGGAGCCTATTGCCTGCCTGCCGGCTCACGCAAAAGAAGCCAGCAGGAAACCAGGCAGATTTCCGCAGAGCCTTCTTACCTTCTTCCCGCCACACCACTGCCAGTGGGATTTGCTTTTTCATTTCCTTTAGGACTTGCCTGATGGGAAAGCACCTTGCTGTGAGATTTCCAGCTGGAAATTCATGGAGTGAGCGGACCGGGAAGCTGCAGAGGGAGGAGGCAGGCGGGGGTTGGAGGCAGAGAAAGAAGAGCAAGGCTGGGAGGGAGGCGGCTGGGTCGGGAGCAGCGGCAGGACCGGAGGGTCGTGCAGTCAGCCCCCCATCCGGCGAGGAGCCTGCTCCAGCCACGTACCGAGGCTGAGCCAGGGCAGCAGGACTGGGTCATCAGCCTCGCCGTGCCGAGGGTGAGCCATCAACTTGAATGTGTACCAGTGCCCCCAGACTGCCACCGAAATGGCCCCAGTCTTCTGCAAGGCTGCTGTGGAGAGGGGCATCTCGCCTGGACCACCCTGCTTGGCTTCTCCCGCTGCTGCCCATGCTGTGGCTCCGAGCGTGGTCCTCACCCCTGCCTGGTTCATCATGTCTAGCACAGCCACCCACCGCCTCGCAGGGACAGGGAGCTGATTTACACCTGTGGCCGAGGGCTGGCTGGGCTGGAGGAGCTCAAAGACAGTGAGGGTTTTGGGGTGGGCAGCCTTGTTTGAGTTTTGCTACAGGTTTGCTCGTGGGTAACCCTCGTGAGAGGACCTCCCTCCTTTTAGGCTTGGGGATTAGCCCTGGAGGACAGCTCGGGGAGGAGGGAGGTACTGGTGGTACAGCTCCCTTCTGGGTCTCGGCCGGGGGCTCAGGGGTGAAGGAGCTGCCTGCCCTGCCTTTGACAGGCCTTGACCTTGTCTTTTCCTGGCCTCAGGACCAAACTGGAGGCAATTCCATTTTTTTTTGCCTGGGATACCCTCCCTGAGTGCTGTGGATGAGCTCCCCGATGGTATTTGTTCCGGATGGGACCTCTGCCCCCTCGGGGAGCCCACTGCCGCCGGACGCATGCAGGGAGCATGATGCTTTCAGCCCATCGGGGTTTGGAGGTGTTGGGCTCTGGCGGAGGACGTCAGGGTTGGGTAGGGCTCTGCGCCATCCTGATGAGAGTGGGAGCGTTATCCATTAACCACGGGAGGAAGCAAACAACAGCAACACAATCAAGCTATTAAGAAGCGATCCACCCTTCCCTACAACTTCTCCTTCCCATCTTCGCACCCGCTCCTCGTGGCAATACAAGGTTGGTGTGACTGCATGGTGAACCACATCAGGGTATTGATCTGCCGACACGTTCGTGGACGGGGCTGTGAGCCGAGAGGCAGCGGGTGCGGGGTGCCCAAGCGATGTGGGACAGGAGCCGTGCCTCATGGGGGGCTCGAGGGAGCTGCCGTAGGGTCCCGCACTGCCCCTGCCTGGGCTCTGCAGCTGGGCTTGCTCCAAAAGAGGAGCCTTCGACCAGAAACAAAACCCAACAGCAGTAAATAGCCCGGCCGACAATAAACAAACACAAGTCATCCGCCCCTAGCTGTTCCTCCGTTCCTTCCCGGTGGTTACGGTGGGGACACGGTGTGCCAGAAAGGGATTGCTTCAGCAGGGCTCAGCCCCTGGTCTCCCTATCGCCCAGCATCGCCGTGGGTGCGCATCATCATCCCTGCATGTTCAGGCACCTGGGCAAGCTCCGGCAGGACACTTTGCCAGATGGCCAGCCCTCTTTGACAGGGGCTACGGTACCCTCGGGTCTCCCAGCAGGGAGTCTCAGAGCTGCCCTTGTCTCCTCTGCTCCCCAAATTAATGTGGGAGAGGGTGAGATGCCAGCAGAGCCTGCAAGCTGACACCAACCTCTCCAAAGCACCATTTTGGCAGGAGCAGAGCGCTCGGGGGCTCTCACACAAGGGTCTCCATGCTTCCCTGAGGCATCCCCAAGGATGCTCAGGATCCCAGGCAACCCAGGACCTCGTGGCTGTGGCACAGTGGGTGGTGGCGGGTTGCACGGATGCGACAGCGCCTGCGGGTTGGGATTTGGAGAGGATGTGACTTGCCCTTTCCCGGCTTGCGGCCCGGCTTATTATTGTCGGTCGTGTGGGAGACTTTGTTTTGCCGGGGTTTGGGCAGACGCAGGGGTGAGCTCCCCACCTCCTGTTGGCTCTCCCTGCTCGATCCGACTCACATAAAAGTTTTCCTGTTTGCCGAGGCCAGTGCCGGGAGCGGGAGGGATGTGTTCCCTCCAAAGAAGGTGTCCGCCTTGAGCCTTGCTCTGGCTCCACATGTGAGACTTGAGTCCTGCCGGAGTGTTTGGGGAAGCTGAGCTGTTCAGGGAGGAGGGAAGAGGGTGCCAGAAGTAGCGTTTCCACCCTGGGTGTTTACTCCAAGTCCTTTGCTTGCTTCATGCCACTGATGGCATGCTGCCATCTTGGCTTTCCATTCCTCGCTGCCCACACGGCTCTTCTGGAGCTGCCGCAGAGCCGGGACATGGCAAGCCTGGTTCTCAGCAGGCAGCATCTTCCCCTAATTTAGAATCAGCTGGGAAATGTGCAGGCGTGCGTAGCTCCTCGAGTCCTCCCAACTTCTAGGACTTCTGGGGACAGCTTTGCCCCACTGCTCGGAGATGGCTGCAACTTTGGAAGTGACTGGCTTTGGGCACGTGGTGGGAAACAGACCCAGCCGGGGCATCCATCCCTTCTCCCTCCTTTTATTTCTAGGGATCATGGAGTGCCCCTTGGC
>NW_009615317.1:5721-6057 GCF_000690535.1 Cariama cristata
GCTGCATTTAGCAGCTGAAGCCAGTTTGGGGTTTGCGAGATGCTGTGGCTTTCCGGGCAGGGATTTTGGCAGGACAGGCAGTTGGCAGAGGGACCACAGCGGGCACCAAAACCTGCTTCCCTGCTCGCCGTCCCCTTCCCAGTAGGGCTCGGACATTTCATGCTGAAAGCAGCGGTCAGCCAGGGCCCCTGTTCCTGAGCTGGCCGACAAGCAAAAGGCCGCTTTGGTCTGCGGGGACCCAAAATAGCCCTTGTATTTCTGTCCCGGCCACCGGGCACAGCTGACATGCGGAGGACGGAGCCAACCTCAACCCACCGCAAGCTCAGCGGTGGTTGG
>NW_009615317.1:6069-6427 GCF_000690535.1 Cariama cristata
GCAGCTTGTGCCAGGGGGCTGCTGGTCAGCGGGGAGGAATTGCCCCTCCAAATTTTGGGAGCTGGGGAGATGGTGACGCCAAGGGAAGATCACGTTGTTCTGGCTCTGGTTTCACTCCTCCACCCTCCCCACTAAATTGCAAGCAGCTGTGCAGCCTGGACCAGCCTTCAAAAAACTGCTGAGTAGGGGCAAAATGAGCTCTGCCCCTGTGCCAGCATCCTGGCAGAGCCTGCTGCGGCCCCTCTGCCGAGTCCTCCGGGTGCAGGGGCAAGGCTCGCTCCATCCAGCCCTGGGGATGCTCTCCCACCTGCTCGGGGGGCTCGGGGGCAGCACGGCCCAGGTACGTGTGGGTCCGCAG
>NW_009615317.1:6611-9837 GCF_000690535.1 Cariama cristata
TGCTGGTTGATGTCCAGCTTTTCCTGCCCTTCCAGAAGCAGCCCTGTTTTGAGGATGAGTGAGGAACCCTGGGGGTCTCCTGGGGGAGAGGAGCCCCTGTAAAGTACAGAGTGACTTTTGGGGTGGGGGAGTGTGTTTGGGGTTGAGCTGAGCCCTCCAAGCCTCCTCTGCTGGGGACTCCATGCATAGAGGGGTTTCCACGTGTAGTTCGGGGAAGGCTTTAGAGAGGCTTTTGAACTTTCCAGTGATTTCACAGCCCCCCCCGCCTTGCCCCTCACTGCAGGGCTGTTTTGAGGAACCCCGGCTGCAACGTAAGCCGTCCCCATCCTTCTCCCCCAGCCCCTCACCGCAGGTTCCTCTGTGCTCAGCTCCCTTGGGTCATTCCTGGCCTGACTCCTTCCTGGGTCTGCCAGCTCTGAGCTCAGTCCTGGGGCCAGGAACATGGAGCAATTAAGGAGGAATCCTCTCCGCTCTCCATCCCAACACCCTGGGGGCCATCAATGGTGGGTGGCCTCATCCAGCCCTGCTCTTCCCCTCCGGTACCGCTCCCTGAGCAGTGACCTTGGGGTAGCCATGTGCTGCTGGTAGATACGGCCCTTCCAAGCCTAGGAGAAGGCAGGGTGTAGAGAAACTCATCTTGCCCCTTTTTCATTCCCCAGCCGTGGGACTTTATCCCCTGGGTTTCTTTCCATGCATTCACTGAGTCCTTATCTTCAGACTTGTCTGGCCATGAGCTGTTTTGTTCTCGTCCTGTCTTGCTGTGTGTTTCCTTCTTTACGGGTCTCACCTTCGCTCTTTTCAGCTGCAGACGTGAGGGAGAAACGGTTCTGTAGGCTCAGCCCATCCCTCCGACGTGCTGTAGCTGCTGCCCAAGGTGCGGCCAACCGAGATACCATCTGTACAGATGGGAAGTCCTCTTGAGCAAGCCCGAGCGTGACTTGGGGGAAAGCTACTAAAGCAAAAGAGATGCATTTGGCAGCCGTGGCCTGGGGGATCTTACCTAAGCACTGCCCCAGCCCACCAGTGAGCATCCCTCTTCCCACCCGACTAGGTGGAAATCAGGAGTGTCACCTGCCTATGGGAGAGCCGGGGATTGCCTCTCTCCCCCGTGCACGGCTGTCCTGGTACGTGGTAGCCTGTGCCACCGCTGCACCAAGGCCCAGGTTCCTCCATGCAAGGAGGACCCGCTCCCGACTCGGGGCTGCCTCTGGCTGCTCCTTGTGCTCCCAGCTGGTTTTTACACTAACGGTGTCCGGTTGTTCTCCCCACGGGTCCTGTAAGTTTTTCTCCATTGGGAAGGGGAAATGTGCCTTCCTCCCATTGTGCCTCTTCCTGCTGCAGCCCCCAAGGCTGACCCTGGGAGAGTACCCCTTCCCCACAGCCCCCGGGCAGCACCTCCGCCAGCATCCCCGAGGGGCTCAGACCAGCCCTGCAGGGAGGCTGCTGGCTGCAGAGGATGCCAGGTGAGGATGAAGGTCTGGGGTGAGGCATCCCTAGGCTCTCCCCAAACCCGTGGTGGTCCCATGGGAAGCCACGGCCATGTGGTGTAAGCTTGGTGTGAGCCTCTGTGCCTGCCCGTAGTGGGTCATCTCCACCCCCCATCCCTCCCCACCTCCAGGCAGCCCCTGGAGGTGCTGAAAGCAGCCTGGAGGCACCGTCCAGGTCCTGGAGGTGGTTTCTGCCTGGATTTGGAGGTTTCTGCAGCTGTATTGAGTGGAGCTCTGAGGAAATCCCTCCCTCTGCCCTTGGGAGAAAGGGTCTCTATTTTTCTCAATTTCTGAGAAATGGAGCCTGAACCTAGCCATGGAAAAACATGCCTCTTTCCCCGGCCTGCCGAGAAGCAGGTCAGGGTTGTGGCCTGGAGGAGACGGTTTTTTCCCCTGGGGTCATCAGCCTGAGCGGGTGCCGTCAGGGAAACCAGGTCCTCGAAAGAGCCCCTACGAATCCTGTCTCTGCAAACAGGCTCCTGAGAGCAGCTTATCTCTCCCTCTCTGACACCCCGTCAGAAATGACGTTCCCCCCCTTAGCTCCTGCCCCCCCCAGCGCTGTATCTCCTCCTGCACCCCCAAACCACCGACTTTGGAGCAGGCGATATTTGCAGGGCTTTTCCTTCCTCTCCCAAGGTTGCACTGTCCCTGCAGTCCCGTGGCCTGAAGTGACCAGGAGCAAGGGTCTGGGAACAACCTGCCCTTCTGGTAAGCTTCTTGCTGTGACATTAAAATGTCCCCCCACAGCGTTTGATGGGATGCTGAGCAGGAGCACCCATCTCCGCTCTGGGGGGTTGCATGGGTGCCTGGAAGGGTTTTCTCTGGCCAGGAACCAGGTATGCCTGGGCTTGGGCACTCCTCGTGTGCGGAGGAGAGAGAGGGGTGTATTCATCGTGGGGCTGCCATCGCTAGGACCCCCGTGTTGGTATTTGGCCAGCCATCCGTCAGGGCTGGAAACCTGCTCATCAGCCCCGATGGGGAGGTGGACTCCCATAGCCCTGTGGGACTTGGTGATGGGTGGAAGAGTCCCAGCCCCATTACCTGGAGTAGTATTAGGGCTGGGTCTGCCCTGTCACTGCTTGGTCTCCCTCTCCCTGGTGAGAAGCCCTTAAGGGACTGGACTGGAGTCCCGCCGGGCCCTGGGGAATTTGCTGCCCGGTCGGGTGGCTTTACCTGCCGGGGCGAGGGCCCCCGAGGGAGCCTCTCGAGGCTCCTTGAACTCTCCAGATAAGGGACTTTGCAGCTGGCTGGTGTGTGCGGTTCAAAACACACCGCAGGGCTGAACGCTCCCCCCACGCCACCCGGCAGACGAGATAACGGCCGGCGGTGGGTGCTGGGGGCGGGGACGGCCAACGTCGCTCCTGCCCGGCGAGGAGTTTGCCCGGTGGCTGCGAGTGCCGCAAGCCTGAAGGCAGAGAGGGTCTGGAGCTGCCTCGGCTTTTGCCCATGGAGGGAGTGGAGGGAGCAAGGTGAAGCAGGTCAGAAACGTTGCCCAGGGACCCTCACCTCCGTGGGGTGAGGGTGCTCCACGGGCTGCTTGCAGGAGTGGGTGTTTGTGGGGTGTTTTTTTTGTTTCTGCCTGCCAAACCCTGGCAATGCAGAGGGGTTTGTCTGCAGGCAGCAGGGCAAGGGAGGGGGCAGAAATGCCCCCATCCCGCTCCCCCTCTAAGCCCCCTCCTCGGGACGCAGGCACGAGCGAGCGCTGCGGGGAGCGGGTGGCAGAGCAGGCCTGTTTGCAG
>NW_009615317.1:9850-14069 GCF_000690535.1 Cariama cristata
AGGAGAAGAACGAAAATAATAGGAAGTGCTATCAGCTCTCCGTTGGAAACTGCTCGCGAAGCACACCGGGAGTGGGAAGCCTGCTGCAGTCCGTTGGAGGGATGGGGGATCCGAAGAAGAGAGGTCGTAGCAGAAAAGCCAGATGAAGCTTTTGCCTTTCTGCTCTCTCCAGAAGAGCCTGAGCAGTTTCTTCTACCTTCTTTTGGGAGGGGGGGGTGTTCCTCAGAGCATCACGCAGAGGAAGGGTTAGAAAGCAAAGCTAAACGGCAACAAGTCGCTAGGGCAAGGCGATGTTCGGTAGAAGGAAAGGGAGGGTGAAGCGGCTGGCTGTCACGTGTGGCCTCTGGTCATTCATTCACAACTGCCCCGGCCCCTGGGGACTGGGAGGAGGAAAAGATGTGACGTTCATTTCTAAGAAGGGCTGGAGGGAACTTCAGGGAAAAGCTGATCGGTGAATCTGCTGCGTGTCCTGGGTGTCTCCGTAGGGATGGGGTCCGTGGGAAGGCTGCTGTCGAGGGACCCCCGAGGTGGGGCAGCGCTTCGTACGGACTCTGGGCTCGTGGTACCTGTGCCGCTTCCCAAAATACATTCAATCAGGGCTTGCAGCCCAGTTTTTAAGAGAACTGGCCGGTCAAGAGGGAAGGTCCTCGCATGGCTCCGAAATTGGTACGAAAACAGGAAGGAGGGTGGAGGAGTCAGCGGTCAGTTTTTGCAGTGGAAAGAGATCCCTGCATCAGGCCCCGTGTTTTTTTTCAATGTGTTCGTGAGTGACCTGGAAAATGGAATGAGCAAGGAGATGGCAGGGCTTGCTGAGGCGATTGGATTACTCAGGTTCATGGGGACAAATGCCAGCGAGGAAGAGTACAGAAGACCATTGCAACACCAGGCAGTAGGCAGATGAAATTCAGTTTAGATAAATATCAAGTGATAGATGGGGGGGGGGAGTGGGGAAAAGCCCCAGATCTCCAAACAAGATTATACACTGAGCTGGCCACTTGCAGCAAGGCCTGGGGGCTGTTTCAGATAGCTCGGTGTGCATAAAAACACATTGAATCATCTTGGTGAGTGAGAAAGCAGAAACAAAGGAGGAAAGCCTTGTGCCGCTCTTCAAACAGGCGTCTCACCCCCTTGCAGTCCCTGTGTGCCCCCAGCCCCGGCGTCTCTGGAAGGGTCGAGGGGAGATGGGGAAGGTTGGGAGAAAAGCAATAAGGAGGACCGAAGGCGGGGAGCCGTGCCTGGATGACTAAGTGAGCTAGAATGTCTCTGTTTGGAAAATGTGCTGTAGGGTGGATACAATCCAGGCCTGTAAAGCCGTGGCTGGCATGGAGAAGCCACTCCAATGTTCATCCACCCTTTGAGGATGAGGGAGCCCCGGCCGAGGCCCTGTGCGTGGGGAGAGATGCTGCCCTCGCTCAGAAGTTCCCACATGAGAGGGGGAAGCAACCATTTCGCAGAAGCGAAACCCGCCGCAGGCTACAAAACACACGAACAGCATGTCCCTTCCAGCTCGGAGGCTGGGGGAGCCGTCGGGGAGTTAGTCTGTGCCTGTGCCGCTCTTGGCATCTCCTTTTGTCCTCTGATGGAGACAAGCTTTGGAGCCAGACTTGACCCAGGGTATCTGCCCTTATTTTGGGAGGACTTGGGTTGGCCCCAGGGCCGGGGTAGTGCCGCACAACTGCGCACGCTCCTACGTCTTGTGAAATACAAGCACGTGTCCTCGCAGCTGGTGGGGCTGAAGGTGGAGGCGGGCAGGACCCTGCCCAGGAGGCTGGGTCCCTGGAACCCGGCACAAGGTAGGAGCACCCACGAGCGGCGTGGTTAGAGTTCAGGCACGCACCTGAAATCTCATGAAAGGGATAATCTCGGAGCATTTCCCATCCTCCAGCTGAGTCACAGCTACCAGGGCTTCGTGTGACTTGCACACCCGTGCCGGGCTTGTCCCCTGCCCGCAGGTAAACCTTGATGGGCCCCCAGGTCAGCCATCCTGCCAGGAGGGCTCTGGTGTCACCCGGGGGGGGGCAAGTGGATGTAGGGGATGGGGTGAAGCCTGGTGAGGCCACCTGGTCTTGGCCACGCTCGGAAGAAGCGCTGACCTTATCCCTGCAAAGTGATCCCCACAAGTGGCAGCAGGTGGATGTGGGGTTTTCGGCGTGGGGCCCCGATGGCAGCCCTGTGTCTAAGGACTGCAAGGACGGTGCTACGCTTGGTGTGGCGTAAAGGGGTTTTCTTTAAAGAAGAGATGGTGTTTCTGGGTATAAACCCATAGCACGCCTACCTGGCACTGTGACATTGCCCTCGAGTGGAAAGCCAAGCACACGGTGTGCTCACCTTCGGTGAAGGCAGCAGAAGCAGGAGAAAAGGTGATGCGTGGGAAGGGAGAGGTCGGGAAATCTCAGAAGGCCGGTGACAAAACGGCTGCCTGCAGGTGTGGCTGTCCTGCAGTGCAAGTTTTTCTGCAGAGGTTAGGCGGTTTTGGTGACGGCTGGCCCTGCCGCGGGCTCCCAGGGCTTGGCTGGCAATGGGACTGCGCGTGGCCCAATACCGCAGGTGTCACTGAGCGTCTGTCAAGGCTTTTGTGTGGCATGAATGGGCAATTAAAATTGTGCCATCTCTTGTTTGTACCTGCTCAGCGATGCTAGCCTGTGGTTTATTAAACCCACTCCTTGTTATCTTGCTCCTTCTGCTCACACATCGCTTCCAAGGGGATAAGACAGACTGCTCTACCCCCAGGAACAAAATAGATGTCCTTGAGCCTGAGCTGGTGGCTGGGCTAAACATCATCAGATTCCTCCGGGAGGTGGTTAGAGCTGTGCTGTGCCAGGCCGGCGGCTGGAGGGTGGGCTCCGTCCCCTGGTCTCTTACGGCAGGGCTGCTCTCACCGGGTGGGAGAAGGGTTGCCACCTGTCTTGCTGGTGTTGGTTTGTGTGGCCTTTTGTGTTTGTTGTAGGGTTGTTTGTACGAGCCGGCAGCCAGACGCGGTCCCTGGCATTATTAGGGCGCAGGGACCGGCTCTTTGTGGGGAAAAAAAAAAAATAAAAAAAAAAAATGAGGAGGCACTTAGCGAAGTGGGACAGAAACCAAAACAGAGCAGGCAGGAGGCTGTGGCCGGGCAGCCGGGCAGCGCCCACCGAGGAGGTCAGGCTCTTGACGCAGGAATGTGGGCGCTTTCCGGACAGAAGAAGAAGGCGGCCGGGAAAGCAGCGCCCTGCCCCAGCACCCTCCAAGCCCCACTCCTGATCCCCTCTGCCTCCTCCCCAATGCTCCCGGCTCCTGCCACCTCCTCCTCAACGCCCTTCCCTTCCTCCCGTCCCGGGCCGTGTGCCAGCTGTGGTACCCGACACCTCTTCTCCTCCTCCTCCGCGGATGCTGTAAGATCCACATGGCCTCAGCCCCCGTGACTTGAGCCGGGGCCTGACGCTCACCCCCCCAAAGCAGAGGGTACAGAAAGGAGGGGACATGCACCACCTTCAAACGCAGGGTTTGCCCTGGGTCTGTCCTCTCCAGGTACGTCTGTAGGGTTGGTCCTTGCCCCTGTTTCTTAGGTCACCGATGTGACCTGCTGGGGGCTTGGCTAGGCAAAGGGCAGGCGTGTTGAGGGCTCGCTCAGGGACAAGCAGTGGCCCTGGTGGGGTTTCTGTGTGCTAGGGGGTGGCAGTTGTGCTTGGAGATCCCCTTGCTAACCCAGGGTCAGGGCTCTGGGTGTCTCCTGTCCAGAGAGGCACTGGCAGGCTGCCGGGAGGGGATTTTGAGGACGATTTCTCTGGAAGCCCGAGTGGCTCACAAGGGCAAGGAAAGAGCTGCCCTGCCCTCAGGTGTCTGCGTGGGAAGGCAGGGGAGCTGAGCTGCAGGCGGCTCCGGCATCAAGAGGGAGGCACTTGCCTGCTTGGTGGGCTCTTGGTCTCATGCGGACGTACCTGTCATCCTGCTCTGGCTTTTCCAAACAGTTCAACGGGCTTCCCAAATCCCTCTCTACATCCTACCAGCTATGTTTCGGCTCCATCATAGCTGTAGGCTCCCCCACCTGCAAAACCACACCAGGGAAAGGAGGCAAGCTGTGCCCAGAACCACAGGGGCACCTGCGACAAGGGATGACCTCCGCTGCCTTTAATGCATGATGGGGCTGGCAGGGACTACAGATCCCAGCATGCTGCTGCCTGCCTGCCTCCTCCCACTCCCTACCTGGCAGGATGCAGGCAGGGATGCTGTAGCCATGCTGTAG
>NW_009615317.1:14100-18440 GCF_000690535.1 Cariama cristata
CGGGCGGGGGTGTGTTAGCCATGCTGTAGCCAGCAGCGGTGCGGGCGGCTGAGGGTTATGCTCCAGGAGGGCCGGGGGCTCAGCACCGGGAGCCCCGCTGCAGATGAAGCCCTGGGAGAGGTGCTGGAGCATCCCATGCTGTCCTGCCCGGACTGGAAAAGGACAAGGCAGGCCTGTGGCTTCTCCAGGGCAGCTAATCCTGCTCTGCCCCAGGAAAAGGCGGGGGGGAATGGGGAGGGAAGGTCCCTTCTCGGGGTCCCAGGGCTGAGTTTCAGCGGCTGTCTGTGGGGAGCGCAACGCCAGGGCGGTGGCAGGGGCTGGGCAGGTGGTGATGGGGAGAAGGAGCGGTGGGTACCGAGGAGGGGACAGCAGTGCCAGGGATGCCCTTGGCTTTCCAAGGTGACCCAGGAAAGGGCTGTGAGAGCCCCAAGGAAGCGGAATTTGGAAATGGGGTGGGGGTTTAGTGGTTCTGGCCGGAGAGGCTGCTGAATTAAATGTGTCTTTTGTGCCGCCGTCCCCCAGGCGTTGGAGGGAGGTGAGGAGTGCAGGGGGGGCGGACACGGCCTGCTGCGTAGAATGCTTCGCTCACAGCCCCGGGATTGGGGGCAGAGAGCTCTCAAATCCCTTAAGAGCCTGCGCAGAGCAGCTGGGCAGCCGGCGCTGAGCAGCTTGGGCATCTCAGGACAGAGGCTTCCCTTTCAGAGGGAAGGCTTGGCGTCCCCCAGCCAGCAGAATAAGGCCGTGTGTCACAGCCCCTCGGCCGAAGGACTCTGAGCCACAGGTTTCCAAAGCTGCTGTGCTGTGCTCTCGCCATTTGCTGGCTCTGTTTGGCTCCCGGTACTGCGGAGCACGTATGCGGCAGCACGGCTCCAGGGTTAAAACCAGCAGTGCCCCTGCCAGGCCTGCATCCCTCACTTCCCCATAAAATCCTCTTTTGCTTTCCAGACGGAGAGCAGCCACGAGACTTGCTGGGACCTGTGCTGACTCGTGCCACACAAGATGACAGCAAGAGACGGGCCCCAAGATAGGTAATGCCAGGGCTCTGGTGTAGTTGTGGGAGCACATTCAGGATACCAGGAAGGGAGGGATAACAGGGGGACCCAGAATTTGGGGGACCCCTCTCCTGCAGGCTCACTGGGCTACTGAGGTGTCCCTTCCCTGAGATGCTCTCTCTGTCAGCTTTTCCAAAGCAAACAGGCTGTAAACAGTCCCGGGTGCTGGTACATGCCTGGGGATCGTGGCTCCCTCCCAGCTCTGGCAACGGCCCCTGTGCATCTGGGTGCCACATGCTGAGGAGCAGCCAGCTTGCCCCCCGCTTTCGTACCCTCCCGGGGAGGGCCTCCCACGGCCCCTCTGCGGTCCCAGATCTCCTCGGGTAGCCCAGGCTAGCAGGGGCTGTGGGGCAGGGCAATAAATTTCATCCTCCCTCCTCCTCCTGGTCCCTCCTGCTGCGGGGTCGGGGACAGTCAGAGGTGATGTGGTTCCCCTGCCCTGCCCAGCGTCCCACTCCAAACTGCTCTGTCCCCTCTGCAGGTACAAGGCTGTCTGGCTGATCTTCTTCATCCTCGGCCTGGGAACGCTGCTGCCATGGAATTTCTTCATGACTGCCAGGGAGGTGAGGGTTTCTCTCCTGCTGCTGCCCACGACACTAATCGTCCCCTGTCACATCTAGGGACCATGGTGTAGGTGTGGCAGCACGGCACAGCGTAGAGCCTTCGTGTTTGCACGCAGGAGACAGAAACGTGGGTCACCTGGGTGGGACAGGTGGCGTTGAGGTGGCAAGAGGGCTGGGCATGGGGCTGGAAGGGGGACAAGGGTGGTCTGAGTGTGCTGGGGGGAAGCTTCGCAGCACCTCGGCCCCACCAGGCTCCTTCCCTCGCAGTATTTCATCAGCCGCCTTGCAGACCCGGAGCAGAAGAGCCCCTTGTCGAACCAGACCGGTGAGGCTCCCTCGTCCCGCTCCTACCTGCAGTCCATGTTTGACAACTTCATGACTCTCTGCGCCATGGTGCCCCTCCTCATCTTCACCTGCCTCAACTCCTTCATCCACCAGCGGTGAGCCTTGCCCCATCCTTGCCCCTGCCAGCCCCCATAGGGCTGCCCAGCCCTGGCCCATCTTCCTGCTCCGGCACCGAGCCAAGATGCAGCCCGTTCTGTCAGGTCAAAGGCCAAACACCGGTCTCCTGTGCTGGGTTTGGCTGGGATTCCCATGGGAGAGCGTGGCCCCAGCCTCACAGGCTTTTGCTGGGTGGGTTTTCCTCACTGAGACCCTCTCTTGCAGGATTCCCCAGCAGATCCGCATCTCAGGCAGCCTGGTGGCCATTGGGCTGGTGTTTTTAGTCACTGCGATTATGGTGAAGGTCACCATGGAGCCTTTTCCCTTCTTCATCTTTACCATGATCAGCATCGTCTTCATCAACTGTGAGTGAGGCAGTGGGGCAAAGGAAAGGGGCACAGCCCCACCGGCTAGGGCTGATCTCTCTGGGAGGAAAGCGTGAACCTCACTGCAGGAGAGCCAAGGAGGAGGGGGGCCCGCCTTGTCTCGCAGGGCGGGGGCCTTGGCTCCCCGCAGAGGTGCAGTCCATCTTTGCCTTTGGTTTTTCATTTTTGCTCACCTTTCCCCTTCGCAGCCTTCGGTGCCATCCTCCAGGGCAGCCTCTTTGGGCTGGCAGGGCTCCTGCCTGCCAGCTACACAGCTCCTATCATGAGTGGGCAAGGCTTGGCGGGCACCTTTGCCGCTTTGGCGATGATCTTCAGTATTGCCAGTGAGTAATCCCTGCGCTGGGGGTGACAGGGCCTTCCCAGAGCACTGCTGTCAAAGGATCTGCTGGGGTCATGCTGTAGGGTTGGGTAGGAGATGGCAGCAGGGCCTTGTTCCTCTCAGCCTTCGTCATCTTCTTCCTTTCTCCCCCCATGTCCTCCCTTCCTGTGCTCCCAGTTGGTGCCCAGCAACCCGAGAGCTTCATCGGTTACTTTACCACGGCCTGTGTGGCGATCGTGCTGGCAATTTTCTCCTACATCCTTCTGCCTCGCATGGTAAGACTTTGTCGTCCTAGTGAGGAAGGGTGTGGAGACATGGGACCTTTCCTCATCACAGCACAAGGACCGTGGCCCACTACCACCCCAGCATTGGTTCCTATCAGCCTCCGCATCCTGCGTCAGGGCAAGCTCGCCCCTGTCCCAAGGGAGCTCTCTGGGATACTTCCCACCTCAGATACCCCATTATCCTCAGGCTACTGTGGAAATGAGCCCCTGGGTGGGCATGAAAGCACCACTATGGGACATGAGTGGAAGGAATACTTTGCCCATATTGCATTTGCCCATATCTGCTATTACCACACAGCCCCTGGCAGGCACCTTTCCTCACACATGAATGAGTTCTCCGTGGCTGTCTCTCTGCAGGATTTCTTCCGATACTACTCCATGAAGGACAAGACAGAGTATCGTGTGTACAATGCAGAGCTGGAGACCAAGAGAGACCTGATTAAGAAAGGTGAGGGGCTGAGAGGAGAAAGAGGAAGGAAAAAGAGGAAGAGCTGAGAGGAAGAACGAGACAGAAGGTCTAAATTAGATCTCAGCTTTCTGGGGTCTGCTACACCCTACTTGTGTCTCTCCCTGCAGACGAGCCCAATGGGATGGAGCAGAATAACTCAAAGATCATCCCTGTCTACAACCCTGATGAGAAGCCCTCGGTCATTGCTATTTTTAAGAAGGTCTGTGAGTTGCCAGCAACCCCTGCCCTGCCGCCCGTGTCAGGGCATGGGCACAGGCGTAGGAGAGCATGGGGAGAGGAGACCAGCCCTGCACTGGTCTCTTGGCTGTGTTTGGTGCCAGCCTCTTTCTTTCATCTGCCTAGCTCTGGATCATGGCTGTGTCTGTCTGCTTTGTCTTCACGGTCACCATCGGCGTCTTTCCTTCCATCACAGCTAAGGTGTCCACTGTCCTCGGAGAGGGAAACAAATGGGGTAAGTGCGGTCAGGGATGGGGTGGGGTAGGAGGAAACTGGGAACGAGGTAAATGGGAGAAAAGAAAGTGGGGCTTGAAGTAGAAGGTATGTGTGGTGGGTTGACCCTGACTGGAGGGGAGATGCCCACCAAAGCCACTCTATCATTCCCCCTCCTCAGCTGGACAGGGGAGAGAAAATATAACAAAAGGCTCGTGGTTTGAGATAAGGGCAGGGAGAGATCACTCACTTATTACTGTCACAGGCAAAACAGACTTGACTTGGGGAAAATGAATTTAATTACCAATCAAGTCAGAGTAGGGTAATGAGAAATAAAAACTGGATCTTAAAACATCTTCCCCCCCACTTCTCCCTTCTTCCCAGGCATAACTTCACT
>NW_009615318.1:0-843 GCF_000690535.1 Cariama cristata
TCCTCAGAGATGAAAGAAAGGTCAACGACTGAAAACAAGCAGAGAAAGAAGACAAAAAAACCTGGAAAAGCATGAGAATGAGAAGAGAAAATGAAACAAGTACATTAACTTCTCCCCACTCATCTCCAGGGTCTTGTGTTCCCACTGAAAACCCTTCACAAAAGCAAAGCTAGCACATCCTCGTTACGCAATTCCAGGGACATCCCAGTGTCTTGTTGTACCATTCCAGCACAGGGAGAGGTTACAGACAAGTCCATGGGAGCAGCTTTGTTAGTCTAAAACCACCGAAACTAGCAAGTCAGTGGAATTAATTTATCATCAGGTAGTCTCATTGGAGAATATGCTTAAAGGCATTTATTTCGTCCTGCAATAAAAATGGCGATAGCTGTTCTTGCTGCGCTCCAACAGCACTGCTGTTACTAACAGGGACACTCGCAAAACTGACGGAAAGTCGCCTTGATGTTTCGTATGGTGCAGAGGCAGCTTTACCAGCGAGCTGGGGCGGGAGTCATCCAACCGCTCCAGAGGAGACAATCCCCGAGACGTTGTCCAGCAGCCTACAGCGTACTTTAAAAGCGCTTGAAGCTTACTATGACATATTATTGCCTTTAAGTATAAAACCGAAGTCGACTCTCATTAAATAAATGAAATCCACATTCACGTGCTGAACAGAAACAGCGCACCAGTCCGCGCCGCACAGTGACCCAGTTTCCCCGTGGCCCAGAAAGATCAGAAATAAATCCCCGGGTCGGCGGGCTCGGGGAGGCTGATGGGCGCAGACCCCGACTGTCCGGCGTGACCCAGGGCCGTGCCGCAGCTCGCCGGGGACCGGCACCCTCCCGG
>NW_009615319.1:0-17655 GCF_000690535.1 Cariama cristata
TGACCCGGGGAGGGTGTCCTGGGGGCACCCCCTACCCTCAGCCAGGCTCTGCTGTGCCCGGGCAGGGTTTCCTCACCACGGGGGGGCTTTGCCCACCCCCTCCCCTCGCAGCGGGGTGTTATTGCGCTTTCACGGCTGGGTACTGCCCCCCAACCATGAGTTAAGGTAATCCCTTGCAGGCCCAGGTTGGCCAAGAGACCTTGCAGTTCGCACCCTGAGCATGGGATGGGTCCTGCTACCTCAGGATGTGACCACAGGCCAGTTGTCCAGGGTCTGAGTCTGAGGGATGCTCAGCCTGCACTGTTTCAGGTAGTCTTTGAGTGGGCTGAGAAGGATGTGTCGCTTGTGAGGATCACACCCCTGCAATGTCTATACACCAGCATCCCACTCTGTACAAATCAGGGTGTGATGCTGATGCTCCTTGAGGTCTTTGGTGAAAGGAGCCTTTGGTGCAGGGACCTCAGACAGGCTTGCTGTGTGTGGTGCTTTCCAGATGCCTATAATGAGTCAGGCTCTAAGGAATTTAGCCTTTAAACTTTGCTTACAGCAATTACACTGAAATGACCCCTTCTGCATGAAGAGTAGCACTGTCATCTCCAGCACATGGGGATGGCGTGACCAATGTAATGCTGCGTCCTGAACAAACAACAGAGGTACGCAGGCAGTAGGGAAATAAAAGCAGGGCTTGGAGGACTTCAGTGACTTTTTGATAAGAGCTTTCCAAATGGCAAGGCCTGACATTAAATGCCAGCTGAATATGTCCCCCTTGATGCCAAGCTAGTTTGCGAGCTCTTGTGAAGCAAGGTCTGTGCGAGTTTCTGTGTTTGAGACTTTTTAAGAAGGTATTTAAAATCTACTTTCTGTGCTGATATGTGCAGCTGTTAGTTTGATTCCAGGTAGTTTTCTGTGGCCTATCCTTCAACAGGATTTCACTGCAGGTTTTGGACCATTATGTTAATTTGACTTTTTTTTTTTTTCTCTCCTTAGTATCACCTTGGAGGACTATAACCTTGCTTCCCCACTGACTCGCTGGAAATATTGGTTCATCTGCACTTCTGCCTATGGTGCCTACCCTACATCAGTGTAGCCTGGCAGGGGAAGAAAAGCAGCAGACAGGCTACAGAGAATTTTTTAGTGGTTCACTGAAGTAATTGTTGCTTGTCCAAGAAAACAGGATGGATGGGAAGAAATGGTACCAAGTTACAGATAAGGCAGTTCCAGCAGGGTCCAAGTCTGTTCTTTAAAGACAAGCTCCAGCATCAAAGAGGCTGAAAAGCAAACGCTCCAATCAGCCAAAATGGAAGGAGGCAACAGTCTAAATCTGCAACTTCAGCAACTCCCATTGGCCACAGCAGCTGTTTCTGTGCAGTCACATGCTGACTCCTTTTCTTACAAGGTCAGATTTCTACTCCAGTCTGTCCCTAGAAGGCCCTAACTATTTAAGTAAACTGATAATGCCGCTGTATTTTGGTTCTTTTTTTTGCAGAGAGTGCACTGTCTTTGTATTTAGCCGTGCCTGGAGGCCCCAGTGTGTTATATGCTGTGTATATAAGCAGTGAGAGAAAGAAAGGAAGAGAAATTCTGTGTCTTGAAGAGCTAGACAAAGTGAAGAAAGGACTGGCAGTTAAAAGATGCGTATGTCTAGAGGTGGTTAGGTGCAGTAAATTCTGCTAGGTGCCTTTTTAGACTCAACCATACATCAGTAATTGAGATCAGATGTTCTGGTCTAATGGATATTCAAGTGCTTGAATGTCAAGTGGGTCAGCCCAGAGTCCTGCGGAGAGCCTGCAGCTGAGACAGGCTGTGTTGCTGTAGTTCCTCCTTTATTCTACAAGTGGGAGCGGAGCTGTTCCCAAATCAGTTTCCTCTGAATCTGTGATTCTGAAGGTGCTCAGAAGTTCACAGCAAGAAGGGCTTTTTTTCAGTGGAAAAAGTACTTTGCTGAGACCACAGTCATAGGCACATTGTAAAAGTTGACCAGACTGTTGTTGGCTTGCAGGCTTTCACAGTCCAGAAGCCAATCCCAAACCTGCACTGCACTTAGAGGCTTTTCAGCTGAGACATCATCTTCCCCATGTCTTCTAAACTGAAGTCCAGTTGCTGAACTAGTAAACTGCGCAGAGCTTCTCTGGCTACATCTGTGATCGTACAGTGACATTTTTCTGCCAACTTTACTGTCCTTTGTGGGAAGATCTCTCAGGTGTTTTTCAATGAAGCTGCTTGGATGAATGTTATTTTCATACATCCTGATAAAGAGATTTTTGTTCCGCTGACAAGAACTTGAAATCTTAAAGTCCTTGTCTTACTATGTATGAGAAAATCAAGAGTAATATTCCTCCCTTAACAGTGAATATACAAATGTGAGGTCGGTTATCCCAAATCAATTAAAGTAAGTACTAGACTGTATCTTGGAGACCAGCACTGAAATGAAAAGTGCTAATGACATCTAATGAAATTTAGACAGTTGTTGGAAGAAGACAAATGCTAAATGGCCTGGTTTAGCCTCAGGCTATTCTGTTCACTCCTAATGTACATTTCCTTTGTGACTCAGCCTGCTTTACATCCTTTTTTATTTCAAATTCTGTCTTTAGACCGTGAGAATTATTGCTGAGCTGGGAATGCTAATGTAGAAGGGGTTGGGAGCTTGCTAGGGGTTGCTACCAGTTGCCTATTACTTTGGAATAACTGGTTCATATAAAAAGCAGCATAAAATCTGTGATAATTGGGGTGCGTCATCAAATGGGCTGAATTACCTACTGAACCAGCAGATGTTATAAGTGGAGAAGAGCAGAATCGTTCTTAAGATGTGACCTGCAGTACTCTGCTGAATTCCAGGGCAACAAACATCCTCATGAAAAGAGTTTTTCAAAGGGAAGAATGAGTGAATGGGTTATTATGTTTAGCCTACAAAGAATGCAAATATATGCACACTAATTTAAGTCTCTTGTTGAAAGTGTCTGTTAAGGAAGGGTTATCTTTCACCTGAGTTTCAGAGATTTGGAACATAACCATAGGGAACTTACCTGAATTGCCCTAGATCATGTAGAAAGGGAGGAAGACAAACAGATGTTACTGACAGGTGATCTGGGAACTGTTTTAAGTCTGCTGTCTTCCAGTGCAAAAAGCTCTAACTTCCTTTGAGGTCCAGTGGCTAAATTTAATATCTGTGTGTTTACTTTGTTTTTACAGGAAAACTTGATTGGTGCATTACTAGCTATTTTTGGACATCTTGTTATCAGTATTGCACTCAACCTCCAGGTCAGTATCATGAAGCAAATATTGATTGTGCTTCAAGCATCCTGCGTTAGAAAGCATTAAGCATGTCAAAGCTGTTTTGCCTTTATTTTCTTTTCTAGAAATACAGCCACATCCGGCTGGCAGGTTCCAAAGACCCCCGAGCCTACTTCAAAACCAAGACGTGGTGGTGTGGACTGTTTCTGCTGGTGCTGGGAGAACTGGGAGTGTTTTCCTCTTACGCCTTTGCTCCTCTTTCACTGATTGTGCCACTCAGTGCAGTGTCTGTTATAGGTAAGGGGGAAAGAGGCAACGGCCATGCAAGTCTGAGTGTGTTACAGTGTGAGATTGTTAATCATTGGACTGATACAAAACTCACTGTTTTTCTCTCTTTTTTTTTTTTTTTATAGCTAGTGCAATCATAGGAATTATATTTATTAAAGAAAAATGGAAGCCCAAGGATTTTTTGAGTAAGTTCCACGGTTCCTTTATGCTTTTCCTCTGTGTTTACAAGCCATTCAACACATACATGGCCTCTCAAGAGTCATAATTAGAGGAGTGGCAAGATCCTCATTAGCTATAGTACCTCTTCAAAGAAATGTATCTTCTCATCCACTGTTTGTTAAAAATGGATTTTTTTTTTTCTGACTGTACCAACTCATCTGAATTGCACAGATTTTTAGAAATACATGGAAACGGTGTTTGCAGGATTTGTGAATCATGGTTCTCTGGGCTGAAGTTGCAGCCTAGGGCCTCGACTCTGCAATAGCGTAGGCACAACTGAATCAACTGAATTTCATACATGTGCAGGTGTTTGCAGAACTGGGGCATTCATTCTTCCATTTCCTGGAAAAAGGGCTGTGGGCAGTGCCAGGCAGGATAAGCTCCAGATATAGATCTTGTAGCTCCTGTTTGTTTAGCAGATGCTACCTGGTATAAGGCTTTTTCTCAACTCACGGCACACACATTGCCTAGGGTTTTTTTTGTTCTAGTATTTTGAAAGTGGGGCATGAAGGGCAGAGGAATGAGTCATCCAGAGGAATATGCATGATGTCATTAATGGTCACTGTGCATGTGCGATATTAATTCCATGCATCCACACTAACACACTAACTTTGTCCTCTCTTTTTTTTCTTTTTTTTTTTTGTCCTTTGGTTGCCAAAGGGCGCTATGTTTTGTCCTTTGTAGGCTGTGGTTTGGCAATTGTTGGAACTTACCTGCTGATAACTTTTGGACCTAATAGTCATGAGAAGATGACAGGAGAAAATATCACTAGGCATTTAGTGAGCTGGCCATTTCTCTTGTATATGGTAAGATGGCCCATAAAACATGGACAGTTTTCTGCTATATGCCTGATTCAGAGTTTCATTTCAAGCATTATTTTTCCTTATGGTTACTACCAACATTCCTTGTACTTGCTAATGAACCTATGCCAGCTTTTCCTAGTGTCAGTTCCACATTGCATGTGGACACATGCATGCACAATTTGGAACTCTCCAATTCTCTCTCTGAATTATTCTGTTAGGACTTAAGTATCTTTAACTGAAAAGTTTTAGAATAGCTTGTTCTCTCCCTGACCTGTAAGCTTCAGCCTGTGGCAGCAGTACTGATGGCAGCTGAGAGCAGCTGCTCCAGAAGTGTCCAAATACTGTGCTTGCAACTGGGCTTTTTCTAGACTGACTTTCTCTGGAGCCATCATTTTGTCATTGAAAATCTTACGAAATCTATAATTTTTCTAATGGAGATAAGTTTGGCCATTAAATAAAATGTGTGCTCCAGGGATCACTTAAATAACCTCATTATGGAAAGCAGGCTATCTCTGATGTGAATATTCAGTCAGGATTATTTGATCTGCTGCTTTACCATGAATATAATGTCAAAAATGTCCCATGTTTCATCTTCTGCAAGAAGCTATTCAATATCTCATCTAATTAGAATCTAAGATCATGCTAAATTTGATCTATAATTGTGTGGGATCCTCATTTTCCTTTGATCTGCCCTATTGTGTAATTGTAGTGTTTGGCTGGCTCAGAATTCTGGTTACTGCCAACCCTGTATACCCTGCATTTTTTAATATTCTCATTTCTATCTTTTGTAGCTTGTGGAGATCATCATATTCTGCCTACTACTATATTTTTACAAGGAGAAAAATGCAAACTACATTGTAGTTATTCTTCTGCTGGTAGCTTTGCTGGGTAAGTTGATACGGACTTGCAAGATCTTCTAACTCTGGCTTATAACAGTAAACTATAGTAAATTGAATCATCTGTGGCATATAGGGAATTGTATTGACCTAATTAATGTCATAAAATGCACCAATCTACTCCAGAAATGTTACTACAAATGAGATGAAGCTAATATCTTGCAGTGATGTTTAGGATTTTTGAAAATGACCTTTGAATGATTAAGACTTATTTCCCATAAGGACGAATAATCTGCAAAATACCGAAAGTGCAAGTTATTTGTGTTCTTCATTTTAATCTGTGCATGCAAAGCGTGGTATGATGCCTTGTCTATTCAATGGATAAGGAAGGCTGATTCAGTGGATGAAAGAGAGGATTCGACCTACAAGAATCTTCTTGGCTCTGGGAAGATTTGCTGGTGGCTAAAGAAATACTCTGACATGCCAGTATGTCCCTATTTAAATTGGGGTCAAATGATACTTTTGATATCCTCATAGCCTACAGTGGGATCCTACCGTGACTTTGGAAGGGCCAGGATTTCACTTGTACCTTCCTCCACATTAACCTGTTTGGTTTTTTTAAGAAACTGTGATCAATTAAACTTTAAAAAGGGTGAATAATAGCAAGGCAGTGACGCAGTCTGACATGCTGTTGAATCTATGTCACAGTCCTCAACTTTTGCTATTTATGCAGCTTTAATTACTGCAGTGTCTTTTTTTTCCCTTTTTTCTTTTCTTTTGTTTGGGGCTGGATTTCAGTAACTGATACCTCAGAGGCTGCATGAATTATGGGCAAAGCAACTACCCTAATTCTGAATGGCCCTGACTTGTGCTTTCAAGAAATAGAAAAGAAGTAGGCTCTTTCTGATTCTTGTTTTGAAAACTTCCTTAGCTTTATTAACCAAGCCGATATAGCATCAGAAATGAAAATTTGTATCGGTTATGTGATTGCACAACACTGTTTAAACATGTAAAAAAACCAAAACAAAACAGTAAATGCTTCCAGTCCTGTAGACAAGGGAACTGTGATGAAGAAAGGTTAAGTGATTTATTGAAGGTCACCGTGGGGAAGTTGTTGGGAATAAAACTGGCAGAGTTGGCGATAAAATAAGGAGTTTGCATCTCTTGTTTGGCCTGGCAAAAGGAGGGTTCAAGTCCTTGTAGATCTTGGTTTGGTTTGCAGCTGCCTGTCTTGTACAGAGCAAATGTGCAGCTTTCCTGTCCCGTTGAGCACATATCAGCGCCTCAGCTGAGTCTTGGTAAACATTCACAGGTTCCATGACTGTTGTGACGGTGAAGGCTGTGGCAGGCATGATTGTTGTCTCGATACAAGGAAACTTGCAACTTGACTACCCTATATTTTATATCATGTTGGTGTGCATGATTGCGACAGCGATCTTTCAAGCAACGTAAGACATTCACTCTCTTTTTGTCTATAATTGTGCTGGTTTCAGTGGATCAGTAATCAGTGGGCTGTTTGTTAGCCATTCCAAGAATGCTGATTAAATTTTAGGAGAAGAATTATCCATTCTCTTCTGTGACCTGTGCCGAAATCCATGTCACAGGAGCCTGGGATAGGGTGTTCTTTTGCTTTTCCATGTAGTGATACTACCAAGTAGTTTTAATCCCAAACTTATGTGTCATTCAAGTATTTGCAAAACAATGTTAGAAATAAAATGGTGGCAAATTGACTACAGTGTCCGTGCACTGGCTACAATCAAAGTGCAGAATCAGTGGTGGTGATGATGTGTCTATTTCTTTTTTTTATCCCTCTGTACTTGTAATAACATAAAAAGCTGGTAGCAGCAGGGATAAAAAGCTATTTAAAATGTGAGTGACATTCTGGCCCTAAGGTCAGTGGCAGTAATTTCACTGTCTTCAGTCAGTACGGCCACAAGGCCTACTGTTCTATCATTTATATTAATTCCAAGGGATGCTGCTGCAGGTTTAGTGAGAAAGAGAATAAAGTTTCTTAAATTTATGTGTCACTTTTGAAAGGTGTTTCCAAAAAGGAGATGTATACTAGTCCATGATAACTGCTATACGTTTGATTATCCTTTGCAAATCAACCCGTTTTCTGTCATTGTATTGCAGATTTTTAGCTCAAGCCTCACAGCTGTATGACTCATCTCAGATTGCCAGCATCGGTTATATCCTGTCCACAACGGTAGCAATCACAGCAGGTAACAGTGCACACAACACTGTGGTGGTCCTTTCTAAAAGAAGGGCAAAAGGTTTTGGAAAATAATCCTCACTTACAGGAGAGGAAGGTGAATACTTAGCAAGGTGATGACTTGTATTTTCTTGTCATCTCTCCTCTGCAGCTGCCTTTGTTTCATTTTTCTTTCCAAAAACGTGGATTATCCCATTAGACTGTGTTAAAATTTTATTTCTGTCATTTTGTTTAAAGTGCATGGGAACTTACGTTTCAGACTATTACTCATACCATGCTAGCGTGTAGAAGAGGGTGATGTATGCTCTTAGATGTGCGACTTGAATACACAACTAAAATTTCTCCTTGTGTAATATTACCTAGATTTTGTTAAAATGTATGTGATACAGTGTATAAATGTATATGCTTCCTCTGTACAAAGGTGTTAGAATACTCTTCCTGATAGCCTTGTTTGCATTGTATCTAGATTGCAGCTGCTCACAGCTTTATAGGCACTTTTCTTTCTGAACAGTTTACTCCAATTTTAGCCCTTTACCATGTAAGAAAAGCTTTGCATGAACAAAGATGAGCATTTTAAACCCCTTAGGCTTCAAACCTGACGAGCAGCCTTTATAAGGTTTTGTCTCCTCACTTAAGACAGATGAACAAAACTGGGGAAAAAACCCAACCAACCAACCAAAGGTACCCAAAACCCCAACACTGGAGAAAGTACACCTGCTTGAGAGTGATGAATACTACCTGTGTAAATAGTAATGCTCTTTCAGGTATATAAGGGCAATAGCTTCCCCCTTAAATTACACATTGCTTTTTAATACTCTCCTTCAGTGTCATAAGAGAGTATGGCCTACTCTTTGGCTACCATTTATTTCCTGTCATGTTCCAAGCCATATGCTGCTCTTGGATTCATCAGCTTATTTACTTCAATTACAAATAAAAAGAGTAGGAGGCAGAATACGTGCCCTGTTGACATCCAGGACACCAAGGACACTTTGTCATCTTACAAGTTTGAGCTGTATATACTTGTTTGGGGTCAAGAGTTTGTATCCTGTTGTAGTTAGAGAGATGCAATTTGGTTTGTCATTCAGACTTCAGAAATACAGTCTCTGTTGTTTGTGTTGACCACTGCTGTATGGTGAGAATTTGGCTCAGGCTTTATTAGCACAGCGACGTGCAATAGTTCCAGCAATGTTTCCTTTGCATCCTCCTACCCAATGTGGAAAGACTTGTACTAGTTGCTGTGCTGCTCTATAGATTTACTTGTATCTATATTACACCAGTGTAACTATTTTGGTAGTGAAATTCCAAAAGATTTGTCAGTAAATTATGTTAAAGTAGAAATCAGGCCACCTTTTTCTATTTAAAGTTCATAAACAAAGAAGGGTGCTGACTATAAAGATAGGAATCTTACATGATTTGGGTTTTGGAGGGACTAGTGCTGGAGATGTAGCACTAATTGCTCATGTAAGCTGGGAAGAAAGACGTCATGAATTATTTCCTTTTAAAGGAGCAACTTTTTACTTGGACTTCACCGGTGAAGATGTTCTCCATATATGTATGTTTGCGCTTGGGTAAGTGTTTAAAGTTTCCTTGATGGAAAACTGGAAAATATCTTTTCATATGACTAAAATTTTAAAAATATGTATCTACCTATCTATCTATCCATCCATAGATATATTGGACGTACATACCGTCTTGAAGAGGAGGGCAAACTTACTCTGTTAGAGCAGACAGTGGCCCATAGAGCTCAGTATCTTGTCTGAATGATTATGGATGCTCTAGAGGAGTTGTATAACACTAGTTTATCCACAACTGTACAACATTAAACACTAAATCCCTTACTGACTGTACTGGAGATCCCCTTGGATGTTGAAGCTTGTGGGCTGTTTTTCAAGCTCCCTGCTCATGAATCTAGAAGAATTGCAGAATAACCAAAAGAAGCCATCTCTAGGGAATCTGTTTCAGGTTTTGCACTGAGCCTTCACTGAACTGTGACTGGACTTCTGGAGTCCTGTTTCTTAGGGCATGGGCACTCACACAATGCAGATATGATCAGTAAAACATTTGCTGTGTAACTCAGTATTTAGTCCTAGTACAGTGTCTTTTTACACTGATGTGATTAGCTCTCCATAATCAGGGGACATTCTGAAATGTCTTTCAGATTAGTACAGAAAAAAAACAATTGGGAGATTAATGTTATGAACTGCGCCCTTTCTCTGTCAACATACTGTAAAAATCAAGATTGACAGTTGTTAGTGTGTTTGCCTATGGGAAACCTTTCAAAGGTCAGGCTGCTGAAACCTGGAATTTCATCAAAGAAAACCAAATTTTGATATGCTTCCTTTCCCCTTTAGTTAGTCAAGGTCAATTAACTAACATGAAAACTTCCGTGTGTTTTGATAAAGAAAAGGTGAAATTGTTCTGATTGCTAGGTGGATTTCAATACTGTTGAAAGGGTTATTCAGCTGAGACAGTTACCTGTGATTCTGACTTTACAGTTCTTTTGCTTCCAGTTCAGAATTCTTTATGGTGCTACATGATAGGCACTTGGAAGAAGCAACATGCAATATTAGCTTCTCTCCCTCTCCACAGTTATCTCAGTAGATCTTGTCTTCTCTCTCAGGTGCCTCATAGCATTTCTAGGTGTCTTCCTGATCACAAGAAATAGGAAGAAATCTGTACCGTTTGAACCTTACATATCGATGGATGCTATGCCAGGTAACAGTAAAAATACAGTGGTTTATCAGTTTTCCTCTTCTAAGTGTTGGGCTTCACAGTGAAAGCTCAAGTTTTAGGCTCTTAAGTATCCGGATGTATCAGGCGGGTGTATTGTTTTCTAGTTTTTCTTTCTCTTGTTTGTTTGTGCCTTGTGAGAGCTATGTGCATGTTTTGCGTGGAGCAGAGAAGAGGTGATGTGCCACTTAGGCTGGGTGCTCTGACATCAGGGGGGATGTCATTTTTTGTCAGAACAGCCTTGTCCAGTTGGCTGCCGTCTGGGAAGATGAACTAGTTTTGAGCATATGCTTGGGAGTGGGCTTGGTCTTCATCCAGCAGGAAGAAGCTGACATAAGGATGCAAGAGGTAGAGGCCAGGAGGAGCAGAAACTTCTTTTGAGAAGTACAGCTAAACTCTTTCTGGTGAGCTGTATAAAAGATATGCAGCACTTGATAAATAACTGACTGCCATCCCTCATTCACTTGAAGCTTATGTCTCCATTAGCTGCTTTAGTGCTAAGCAGAAAACCATTATGTCTTTCATTTAACACTCAAGGAACCGATGAGTTGATATCATGAACACTGAGACTGATTTAACAGAATGTGGGAAGAATGCACTTTTGTTCCTAAGCATTTAATCTCTGTCTTTGCTCTTTTCAGGCATGCAGAACATGCACGATAAAGGGATTGCAGTTCAGCCTGACCTCAAAGCTTCTTTTTCCTACGGTGCCCTAGAGAACAATGACAACATGCCAGAAATTTATACTCCAGCTACACTGCCGATCGTGCAGGAGCAACATGGTTCCAAAGGAGTTTCTGCTCCACCCTATCGGGTGCTGGAACACAGCAAAAAGGAGTGAGTGACCTTTAAGGAACAGATTTGAATCATCAGAAGTGTGACCTTTATTTATTTACCCATTAAAATAATAAGCAAGTGCAAAGCCAACCTTGATATAGTTTAAAGCTCGTCTCAAGCTTAACTTTCAAGGCTGATTATTTTAATAAACAACTCTCTCTATAGTTGTGAAGTTGAAAGCATTTATCTTAGCAAGAAGTAAATCACAGTTCTCCATTGAAGGCTGCTGTCTGGAAGCATGAAATGGTGAGTGCAGTATCATGGCAATATGAAACCGATGAGGTAGCAGGTGCTGTGAAAACGCAGAGCTGTAGGAAGAGAAGTGACTGTGAAATTTTTAGTCCTGCTGGGAGTGGATTTATCTCCAAATAGAAGTTTTCAGGAGTTGCTCACAGAGAGAGGAGGGCGGGATTTAATCTTTCATACAAACAGACTGTGACGGATTTCCAGAAAAGTTGTAAATCCTCATGTCTCTAGCGTGTCCACCAAACTACCTTAACATGGCAATAAAATGTAATTGTTTTCAAGCACGAATACTGAAACTTACTGTGTCTTTAGAGCACCATAATTGGTTAGAGTAAGCAAGCTACTTTATTCCTTCAAAACATGAATCTTGGGTACTTCTTGTATGGCTCTTCTCTGGCTACTGTTGAACATAGGCACTGAATATGTGAATTGTTTTTATGGCACCACTGGATTATAAGGCAGCTTAGAACAAAGATTATTTGCCAGTTTTCTGGTTTCATAGCAGGAGCATCAAGTTGGATTAAATGGTGCAGAGGGAACACTCTAAAGTACGAGAACAAGAAGAAATGAGAATAGGAATGTGACTGGTATCTGGTGGGAATTTCTGTAGTTTTTGATGAGGTCCTAATTTTCTATCACTATTATTTTCTTTCTGGTTGAGGCAGGATTTCCACCTTTGGTTAGTGGTCTTAAATGCTTAAAGGTGTTGACATTCCTTAGTTAAAAAGCTCAGTCTAGGTGTTGTAGCCTGGGTTCCCCCCCCCTTTTTATTTTTCTTAAAAAAGGCAAAAAAAGGTACTAGTCTAATACTGTGAATGACCTAAGAAGAAAAAAGAAGCGTGCACAGTCCAGCACTCAGTGAGGACTGTAAGAATAATGGGGCATTGTGTACTCCTGATAATCTATCTTTCCAGCTTCCAAGAGATGACTGGAAGCTGATCCGAAGGGAGAATAGACACAAGAGGGGGGAAACTTGTAAAATGAAAAGGACAAAGTACAACATTTACTGGCATATGGAAGTTATACTGGCACTTTTGATGTCATCATCTCTAAAAGCCGTTGTTTTGCTGGGAAAGAGAATTTTAAGTCTACTCGATCTGTCTTGGACTGTACGCGTAGTGGAGTGTCTCCAGGACCTTAGAAGACTTTATTTGAAATGAATAGTGCTTGTGTCCACACATTTTTAAGTGGTTACTCTGATACCAAGGGGTTTGGGAGGATCTTGGACTTGCAACGGTGTCTTTCTGCATTTTTTTTTTTGTGTGTGTGTGTTTGTTTTAAATTGACTCATGGCCAGTTTCTGTTCCCACTACCAAAAATTCCCAAGAACTCCACTGACTTGTATATAGTTATTCCAGATTCTTGCTATTGTATATGACAACAGAACTGTTCTTTTGCATATGCTTGCCTTGCCAGCTATGAATACTAATTCAATCTGGAAACTCTTGAGCTTGCTTTGGCATTTTTGAGCAGCTTAGAAAAATTATAGCCTCCCCCCCTGCAAAGAGTAGATGCCTAGTGGCTGTACGTGTGCCTATATGTGAAGTTTCTTCACCAACTTGGCATGGCTGACAATTGAGATCTTATCAGTGGCATCCCCCACACTACAGCTTACACCTCAAGAAATAACAGCTTTTCTTTTACCCTCAATACTTTTTGTCTTTAAGATAACAACGTTAATGGGCTAATACTGCCAGAACATTAATCTTGTTGGAGTTTCAGTGACACTGATTTACTACCTTTGGCTTTGTATGCCGGGTAATCAATTGTTTGTGGATTTATGTGCAGCTTTTGTTCATTAACAATACAAAACAAAGTAGTACAGGGGAGGCTGAATGGGAAGGGTACAAGAATGCTGGCTTTTCTTATCTCTTCCCTTGTAATCAATGAGGCAGTAGCTGGTTTGACCTATTAGTTCTGAAACCACAGAAACATATGGTTTTAAAACAGGCTGTGCTAAACCATGCGTAGCTACAAACGCCACTTTTTACATGGCCATATTCTCTGTGTTTAATTATTACAGATGTTGCTGTGGTATAAAATAATTAATCAGAAGGGCCTAAATGTTTTGCTGTTGACTTCTGTTATTAGGATGGTCCTATGTGTAACAGAATGTAGTTTTCCCACTTCTTAGTTTCTCAGTAGTATTTAAAACCTGCAGTTGACTGGTGTGCAGACTTTGCAGATAGTAAATGGCTGGTTAGGTTTTCCTCCTAATCGTAGGACCTCACATCATGAGAGACGCACAGAGTGCTTTGCTGGGGGAGAAAGCTACTCTGATGTGGGGCCTCTGCTTGTACTGTCTTTTGTGGGCTGATTCAGGGATTTTTTTTTTTCATTTTTTTTTATTTTTTTTTTTGGCGGTACACTGCCTGGATTCTCCACAGCCCTGCAGCCTGGGCACTGACTGACTCCTGGCCTGACCTTCCGCTCTGCCAGAGAGCCTGCAGTTGTCAGCATGTGGCTGCTTCTGCTCTGAGTGAAATTTCTTCCAGCCATAACCTCAGCTTTTGTATTGCTGTGCTGTTTTGGCTCTTTGGTTTGGTTTTGGTTTTGTTCGTTTGTTTTTTGTTGTTTGTTTTTTTTTCCAAAGGCTCTAAAAGCAAGAGGCCTGCTCCAAAGCTTTATATAACCATGTTTTATTTACACAGTCTGTGTGTGTTTAAATAATTCTATTTAATAATGACAGTTCCATTTACCTGCAGTGAGACTTGCTTTTGGAAACTTCCTGACAAAGGACTCCAAGGGAGGTGATGTCTGTTTCTACAGCACATAAATCACAATATTTTTGATTACTCCATTGTGCCACATCAGTAGAGCCTGACGTGTTCCTTGGGCTATCGGCCTCAAGTCAGTGCACTGATGTTGTAAGGGTTGCTTTTTTTGGCCAGTCCGTGTTAGCCACTGTACGCATGACAGTAGGACTGTCAGACTGCACCTTGCTCCTGCTTGCTGCCTAGATTCGATACTTGAATTTTAAAATGTGGGGGTTTTTTTTGTTTTTATTTTATGCACTTCCCCCTTTCTTGCTTTTCCCAAGCTTCCAAAAGATTTTATTTTCTGCTCTTCAATAGTCTTACAGCTGCCATCTCTGTTGCTGAGAAGGCATGAACAGGGTCCCTAGAAGCCAAACATCTGTTTAAACTTGACTATAGGACTTCTGTGCTCTTTCTAGCAGTGGGAGGGTATAGCTCAGGATTGAAATAAACTCCTTGCCTCCCTTCTAGTTCAGAGCTTACAAGCTGAAAACAGGAAGCTATTTGTACCCTCAAGTCTATACTTTTTACAGAGTATTTGTTAGTCTGAGGTGACAATGGCCATGCCTGGAATTGCAGCAAACATTTACAGCTAAACAGCATATGAAGATTTAAAGGAGAGGACCCCCATGCCACGTTCTAGTCCTTCTTGCAGTGTGAAAAATAATCTGTTGGTGTACAGCACACGTTAACGTATCTACATCAAAACTTCAGTTTATTCAGGACTGATCCCCAGAGAGGTAGGGCACTGTAGACAGCAGAATACGCTTAGATTTCCAAATGCGCAGCATCTTTCAGCATCGAGAGCTGAAAAAGTGTGCACAAAAATCAGGTGACTGCTGTCTCCTTTAATGGTAGAATAGCTCCATGACACTCTATCTCCTAGCTTCTTTTATCAAATGTGAACTGACGTCTGTTGCCTCCACACTGTGTGGCTTTTCAATGCACCAGAGCACTTAATACGTTCTCAGTGTATATCTTACGTGTAACTTAATGCTGTGGAATACAGCTCCTATGTTGGCTGAATGTACAGAATGATCTGCCTACAATGTTCTCTTGTTCACATTAAAATATGTAAATAAATCAAGCTTTATGGTATTGGACTATAAGGGTAACTGCTTAATTTTTCATAAGCAATGTTGCATGTCTATTTAATTCTATTTGTCTTTTAGGTGAGACCTTTGGAAATGAAGCTTAATAAAAGATTGTGGTAAAACCTGTAGAATTCTGGCTCGCTCCATACTTTTGCTATAGCTTTAATTGGCCATAAATGTCTTGAGAAGTTAAGACAGAATGTAGTTCAGTACCATAAGTAATATGTGCATTCAAAGAACTGTCTTTTTTAACAGGATACTTCTCAATGAAATGCAGATTGCTACAACTCACGTTTGGGTCTGCAGCATTACTAATGCCTGCAATTTTGAGCCTCCACGTATTTGGTGTCAGCTTTAGGAATCATGCAATTTACTTTAAAATCTTAGTTTTACAGGGTTTTTTTAAAAAATAAAATCTTAGCATTCATTATTTCAGAGAAGAGCTTGAAAATATGATCCAAGTATAGCCTGGGGGGCGGGACACGACACACACGACAACGACACACGCAAGATGAGCCAAATCACAAACCCAAAAGCATTATGTTATTGGTGGCCTGACTCATGATTTTTGCATGCCTGCCAACTCAATACTGAAATTGAGACAACAGCATGCTTCTCTGAGACAGCAAAGACCTCTACTACTAGTTGGGAACGCTACGCTGTAGGAGATGTCATCCTTCAGATACAGGATACCATGTCTTTGATTGCAGGACTAGACAGCTTAAGGGCATTTCCTAACAACGCCATTAAGAGATACAGTCAGTCATAAATTTAGAGTACTGGTGATGTAGCTTAATCGAATGCTTGCCAACCTAATTAACGCTCACCATATGGGTTTTACTCCAGGGGGATAAGCAGAAGATAACCCTCAGGATACTCTTAATTAAATGTATCTCTTGGGGTCCCAAACCACAAATGGAAAAAAAACCCCAAGAGCAGCCTTATCCACTTCAGTGTTAAAGCTGCACTGCATCAAAGTCCCTGGGCACGAGAATTAGAACACTGGCTAGCGCTTTCTTGAACATTTGCAGAAGCAGCATACCGAAGCCCCGGAGTTTCTGATAAATATGGTAATACTTTGTTAACATACATCATTTAAGGGTTAGTGCGTTGTAGCAGACACAACTGTGTTAAGTGATAATATAAAGAGGTGGCAATCGAGCCAGATGTCAGGAGCATTATGAAAATGCATGCTACAAAAGAGGTGTTATTACAAAAGACAGAGTATTTAAAATGCCCCTAAGATGGGCACAAATGTTGGGAGTTTGTATTAAAGCAGAATATATTGCTGGCCTGGGAGGAGGAAGATGGCATTGAATTAATAAAGCAAGTGCTCACAGAAAGGAAAGGCTAGGGTAATTGAGACTAACCAATTACCGCCTAAATTTGCACCGCATCTAAATTGCAGAATCCCTTATCTGGACAGGTAAGACTGATCTTACCTTTCTAAAAGTGAATTCTGCTATGCCGTTTTCTTATGAGGAAAAGGTCTGCACTGTGGACAAACAAATTACAAGCTTGGTAAAGAAAACCAGCTTAGCATTACTTTCTGCCCTTTTTCTGTACCTAAACTTTATAAGAAAGCATTTCAACCACAGAAATGTCAGTATTTATGTCAAAAATCCTGTCTGTCTTCTGGCTTTCCAAGTGAGGGAAAAGCTGTTGAACTAAATTCAGTAAGAGTTTTGTGTGCCTTTTGTGGAAAATCAAATATAAGCAAAAAAAAGGACGTTGGTTTGTGCTTTCTTTAGATGTAAATGTACTTATTGCACAGTTCAGATGAGCACCGTCTCAAATCATCTCATTGGTGGATTAAGCTGTGATTTACTCTGAGAGACGAGGGACACAAACTGTCACTGCTCCCATCTGGCAACTGCCTGAGCGTGTCCGCCAGCCGAGGCCAACTGCAAAGTAAAACCGATTAACTTCGGCCACCGTCTAGGAGCGTACGCGGGCCCTTCGCAGCAGAAACCTGCCAAGCACAAAGCACGGCAGCACAGATGCTGTGCGCCGAGTCAGTCCCGCGTCCTCTTTCCTGGCTTTATCCTTCAAGGTCACCGAAGCGTCCTGCCGGGACACCCCGAGACGCTCCTCTGTCAGGCCTCAAACAGCATTTCAAGGCTGTTAATTAAAAACATGGAAGAGGCCTCTGTCCTCCATGCTCAGCTCTGCCAGCAACTCGGCTGCCGATCGCTTCTCTCGAGGCAATTCCTAGAGCAATTTGCAGCTTTGAATCAATTCTCATCTTTCTGAACGCGGTCATTCCCACAGGGAACCCTGGAAAGCCTTTCCTCCAGGCCAAGCACACGGTGGAAGCCCTTCACCTTGTCAAGGATCGATACGCGTAAAACACCGTTTGTTTCCCCAAAGCACTTCGTGCCCTTTGCTGTGGAGACCCCCGGA
>NW_009615320.1:0-11885 GCF_000690535.1 Cariama cristata
CTGCCGAGGGAGCGGGGTACTCGCTGGTCAAGGGGACTCGGGCTCCTGGCAGGCAGAACTGGGGTCATCTGTCACATCCACTGGGTTTAGGATATGGAAAACAGTGTTGGGTACCATTTTGATGGTGAATTTGCAGACACATGCTCCGGCCTTTCACTTGATGCTTAGGAAAAAAAAAAATAATAAAAATTGGCTAGGCCTAGCTGTGACCTTTTCCCCTACATACAGGCAGAGATTAATGCTAATGTTTCTTTGATCCACGCTAAGGCACTCCAGATTTACTTCCTATAAATCATATAATTGTGGAGTGTTTCCAGCCAATTAATGACGAAGATTTCTGTTCTCAGTTGTTGTTTGTTTGGTGGTGGTTTGTTTTTTTTTCTCCAGCAATTGAGTTTGTGCTGTTTCTGCTCTCATACCCTTGGAGCAGTAACTCTGGAGCCATTTCTTAGCTCTTAGCATAATCTGTTCAGGAGATTGCTCTGCTTCCTATCTGATTTTTTTTTTTTTTGCCTGATCCAGCTGATGTGCTGCCACAGCCACTGCTTTAGAAGGTATGAAGCCATGGTGCTCCTTCCTTCTCTCAGAATAAAATTGGCAGTGTCCTGGTTTGTATTTGTCGTGCTTTTCCAGGCAAGATTTCGTTAGGCAAGAGCTGGTTTGGGCTTTTTTTTTTTTTTAAGACTAATGAAAGATTAGCGTTTAGTTTCTAGGAAGAAAGAAGGATAGAATCATATTCCCATTACAGATTGGTATGCATTCTTATGCCTGTGAGCAGCTTATTTTGGCTTTCCTGTTCGGGCTGCATCTGAGACCTGTGCCATCCCTTCTGAGGCACTGGGGTGAAGTCAGGGACGCTTCCTTTCAGCCCAGTTCACCATTTAAGGCCATTAAGGAATCTCCAATCTCAAGGATCCTGTGAAAGCTGGGAAGGAATCTTTGGAGTCGGTGCAGACCAAAATACGGCGACTGTGTTTCTTTGGAAGCAATGTGTTTTACTATGAGTATTTCTCAGTGTGGATCCTGCTGGTGGTGGTAAGAGTGGCCAAGCTCGTGTGCACCCAGTGTATGTTGAGCTGCTTATATCTTTCCAGCAGTTCAACATTAGAGCTCCAGCAGTGGTGCTGTGTCTCGTCACCAGCAGCAAGGCTGTTCTGGTCCAGGTTTTACTGGTTCATCTGAATCCCTGCTGTCAGAGGAAGCAAACCAGCAGGTGCCACAGAGGCCACATTGCCGGGTTGCCCTGGAATCCAGCTGCGTGCCAGCCCCTGTTACACAGTAAAACATTTGGACTGTCTGAGAGCCTTGGTTCACGGTTATTTTCTCTCTACAGAGGTGTTTTGAGACACCTTTCTTCCCCTCAGCTCCCCACAGAAACTTGCAGGGATCTTCTGCAGCTCCTAATGTCAGCAAGACTGGCTGCTGCTGGAGTAGTAATTGTCTCCCTAAAGTGGTGGGATTCAAGTTGTTAAGTAAAGGCTGCAGTGCTGGTTTAACAAATCACACCTTGGGATTAGTAATTTCATTTGGCAGTGATATTGAGTGAATGTATGATGTCGGCTTCTAATTGGCTTCCTCTTAAATCTCTGAGATAGGCACATTCTTCAAACATGCCATCTTCTCTCCTATTTGTATGTTGCTGATGTTTCACTGACCATCCGAATAAAAACAGCATCACTTTTACATGTCAAGCATCATGCATCTTCTTGGAGAGCATCCCAAAAGTGGGAAGTTTCTGGAATGGTTCCTTCTCCAAAGTGCTGGAAAAAAGGCATTTTAGAGTCCTTGCCATACCAGGAAAACGTCATGGTGAAAGGCAGCCTGGGCCATGGAGACTTTGCATAAATCCTGGAGGGTCATTTGGAATTTTTTAAGTTTTGTTACCAGTAAATGAAGGGGGAGATGGGTGGTGAAAGCCATGTTAACTCTTAGTGGTAGAATCGGGTCATAAACCAGCATGAATTCTGAATCAGCTTGGAAAATTGCAAGCTGTAGGCATGCTGTAATTTTCTTACCAGCACAAGAGGAAGGTGGGACCGAAGAAGCTGGGCCCACTGTACCCCAGTCCCCTCAGCCCTGCTGATTATCACTGACAGAAGAATCCCACAGACAAAATTTATACGCGGTTCCAATGGGATTTATACAAGCAAAACTACTTTACTGTACTTTTCTGTACGTGCCTTTTGCTGTTATCTTTGAAGCCATTTAGAACATTCAGTTCTTCCCATTCCTGTGCATCTTATATTAGATCTGTATTAGATCCCCTATAGGGCAGAATCAAGCCTGGGTGTGTGTTGTCTGTGGTAGGCATTAGTACTTTTCTGCTGGGAGCAGGCCAATTTGATTAATATGGAGAAAGATTCTTTCAAAGATAGATAATCAACCCAAGCCTTAAGTGTGTATGAGCCTCTTGATGTGAGCGTCGTAATGGCTAGTACTGCCATCAGAGTCACAGTTATAAATCTGTACGGGAGATTTGCTGCGAAGGAACAAAACCCAGTGATATTAGTGCTTATGCTCATTACTGCTGGAGCTGACACAGCTGAGCAGGGAGAGAGAGCTTGAGGCTGTCACCGAAAACAGATGCATCTTTCATTGGTTTCAGCTTTTTTACATGGTGGGCAAAGTTATACCCTATGCATAGTCTAAATGAGACAGTTCTATCTTTTCTCCTAAATTTAGATTAATTATTTCAGCACTATTCTGTCTGGAGGAATATTCTTGCTGTCCTGATGATGCAAAAGATTCCAGCTACTTTCATACAGTTCTTGTTTGTTATTTGGCATCCATGAGGAAGCGTCAACATACATGTATGTCTAAGAATACTCATTTTCTGATCTTCAGAATGGGCATTGCCCATTTGGGGACAAATAAGGTGGTATTAAAAATGCAAATTTCACTTTAAATTTGAATGCTAAGTCAATAAATCAAAACTCAAATACAAGTATGAAAATATACCTGAAAAAAAATCGTATGAAAAAATTGAAGAGCATTTTTGGTATCATTTGCTGTTACTGTATTTTTTTCTTAAACAGCTGCTTCTCCCGGTTGATATTTGTGAGATTTTTGTTACATTATCACATAACGTTAGCCTTATTTTGTCCTAAACTGCAGGCTTGAATGGAAGATGTTACACTAAAGACCTTCAAGCAGATCTGAGAACTAAAATTGACAGTGTAACTTTTTTTTTTTTTAAAATTGGCTTTCTCCTTCTCAATACAGAATTATTTCACAAAGAATATTTCAAGATCTTGGTCAGTCCAGGTTTTAATGACACAGGTAAACTTTTCAGAGCTTCCTTTAGAATACTGTTCCATAGCCTTGTAGATTGTCACAATTAAACTTTTTTTCCCCTGTTTAAAAGTCTTATATTTTCCATTGCCTAATCTTAGTTACTGCTTATCATTAAAATATATTTATACAGCATTCTGAGTTTCAATTTATTATCTTCTAATACTTCTGTCCTATTCTTTTTAGTCTTCCTTTAGCCAAGTTCTGGGCATTCAATTACTTGCTTTTTTTTAATAAATAAATTTTTTTTTCACTTGTCTTGCATACATGACAGCCTATATAGTTGGGTTTTTTTGGTTGTCTTTACTAGTTTCAATTCGGTGGATTTTGACCCTACTTTTTTTTCTCTTCCTGAAATTTTTACCAAAGAGAAACTGATTTAATCTTACAATTGAGGTAGCTTAGGTAAATGTATAAAACTCACCCTAGACTGAGTAATTACTGAGAAGGCTGGAGTCAGATAAGATGTAACCTCAAATTTTTTTCAGAAAAGTGACATGAAGATAACTGGAACTCAGTTTTTTGTGTATATTCTTGGACTTGGACTGAGTATGCCTATTTTTCTAAAACCTGCAGAGGCAGCTGCCTCCCTTTGAAACTGTCTAGCACCTTTTAGAAGTCTGTACTTTGGCTTCCCCAGCACCAGAACACAGTGAAACGACATCCCTTTGCAGAACGATGACCTCTAAAAGAAGTTGCATTCTGGCTTCTCTTGGCCCATCTTCAAAGACAGCCTCCTTTTCATTGTCCATCCATCGGGAAACCCAGAGGATAGCCTTTGAAGCTTCCTAGGGATTTTTGTATTCCCCACCACCCCTCCGGTCATCCAAATCCCTTGCTGTTTCCTGGCTCGGGAGTTGGAACCACAGTGAACAGCATTGCACCATCCAGGGGAAGAACAGTTAATGTGGAAATGCAAGGAAACAAGTATTATAGTAGTTTGATATAGTTTGTTTTCTAACTGTATAGACTGAATGTGGGTACGGGGAGACTAATGTTTGTGAAGTACTTAGGTTCTTCCAAGGAAAGTTATGATAGAAGTGCACAGTAAGATGCACAAAGGAAAAACTAATCTCTTTGAGGACCATCTGTGCTGTGACAGCAGAAGTCAGTCAGTTAATGATGGAGAGGTTGCAAGGCACCTGAATAGAAGATAAGGAGGCTTTTGTCATTAAAATCAAACTGTATGTTTGATACATGCTTTTCCTTTAGTATTACTGACCTTAGATTGAAAGGTCTTCTAGTCTATGAGTTGTCTTCATATGTATTTAACAGTGTTTAACAGACCAGGACCTCTCCTATTTGGTACCGTGGGGGAATATTAAATCTAACATGGAGAAAGCTGCTTAAAACAAACATTTCAAAATTACAGTTGTAATAAGGTACTACATATGAGAATTCAAATAGATTTACAGTTCTTATATATCCTTTCTGGTGTGTTACATTGCTCCTTTCACTTAAGGTAGGATTCTGGTCAAGAACAAAAACCTATCTCAGCTCCAGGCCTTTAAATTTATTCCGTCTCTTGGGTATCTCAGCTGGTGTGTCAAGACCCAAAGAGAACAGAAAACACCCTCTAGCATACAAAAGCTAAGATATTTTACCTTTTCTTTTTTTTTTTTTTCCTTTCTTTCTTCTTGAACTTATTTTCCATCCTTGAGATGCTGGTAGCAGCAGGCAGCAGCAGTTCACTCGATTCCTGCTAGCACCAAAGTGCCCAGGAAAATACTGGTCCAGACTTCTCACCATCCCTCCAGCCCTCCAGGCCCTGAAGACAGGAGTCTTCTGCATTCGCTAAAACAACAGGTCTGATGAGATCTTTGCTTAATACACCAGGGGAAAAAAAAAAAATCCTCTCTTGACAGGATGGGCAGCGATAATAGTTATATCTGTCAGATAGTTTGAGAGGGATCATTTGTAGCAGTCCACCCTGGTTTTGTTCTGCTTTCTCTTCTTGTAGCCCTGGTTAAAAGCTCTTGCATGCCTGGTAAGGGGTTAATGCAATCCTCCACACAAATACCTGTAACACACAATGTTGCCATGCAGGCTCTCCTTAGGATGACAGGAACAGAACTAAGATATTCTTCCCCCACACCACCACTTCTAAGCAATCTTACAGATGGTTGTTACGTCCCTCCCAGGGAAGCTTTCCTGGGGTGTCACTGCCCTGCCCGTACCCACTGACCTGAGCAATGCCCTGTCACCATTGCAACGATCGCTTTTGTTCCTTTCTCCAAGCATTCCTTCTTGCCTACACTCCCAAGTTTCAATAGCCCCGGAAATCATATCCTTCCCAAAGCGCTGGATCCTCCCGCACATTTCATAGCATAGCAACGTAACTCCATTACCATGGATCCCAGACACAGGCGTGCAGAATTCATCTAACTAACCAAGTGGCTAAGGGACACTAATTCCAGCTACAGTCAGCTTGAAGTATAAAGCAGTTACAGCTAAAAGGTAGTCTACAAGCACTTCCCAGGGAGGCAAAACAATGAGGTGTATTTTTCTCCCTTTTTTTTTTTTCCTTTTTTAATGGCCAATGTAATGGGTACAGTCTTGGTAAACAAGAGGATGGAATTATTCATTCATCTCTAAATTGCTTCCCACTGAGATATCACACCTGCATGTGGTATTTGAGAGCTGGGAGCTCTTTCTATAAAATACTGCCACGCTGTAGAAGTTTATTATCCAGCTTTTACTCTAATGTGATTATTATGAATTGCCATATTTTGCCCAAAATGAAAATACACTCTGAAAGAAAGATGCACTTAGTTGATCTCCGCAAAGCAGCTGGCATGACTGGTGTCAAATGGAATACAGACCAGTTCATCTGTCTTCTGCCACTTAACAGTTAGTGAAAACTTACCAAATCTCAACTAGTAGCTAATTGGCAATCTCTACAAAAGCCATCTATAAAGTACCAACATAGGTCTTCTAGAATAAAACAAACCCAATAAAGCCTCTTTCATTCAGGGAAGAAATCTGTTTATCTGTATTCCCTGACTTCAGGCACCTTTGGCAAGGTGTTTGGGACTGTTTGCTGAGCATGTTATTCAAGACATACAGTTAAAATGAAGCGAGAGAGGTTTTTTTCTACTTTTATGCACACATTGAAGCCTTGATGTAAGGCCTATTTGTTACAGAAAACTTGAACGGATGCCACGGTGGGCAAATCTATCTTACACCAACTTGCAGAAAAATAATGTCTTGTTTTAGAAATATTTCAAATGGAAAGGAAGGACACTTAAAACATGACTTTGAAAAGCACAAAAGGATAATTCTTATTGAGTTGAGATTACAAAAGCATTCCTCATTAGGAAAATTTTAGAACTGACTTGAGACCAGTTTATAACGAACCTTGAATTGCAAGTGTAACCTTTTTTCATAACAACAGTCTTCACCAAGCAGTGCTATTTTGCTCAGCAATGAGTTCTTTTGTTGTTGGAGATGGCTTTCAATTTCATGATGTTGCAATCGGAAAGCCTCAAATGTTTTGGGATCAGTTCTAATATTTTCCTGTTGGTAAGCCATTTTTAAGGCAATATACGGTTTATGGTTATTTTCCAAACATGGGTCCAAAAGAAAAAGTCCAGGAAAGCCCATTCCATAATTCAGGCTGACACTAAGTGTACACTTCTGCAGGTTTGGCAGTGTGTTGTGTACACTGGTTGTGTGATGAATGTAACATTTTCTCTGAGATTCTCCTGCTCCTTCCCTCCTTTGAGGTATTTCTATTTTCTGTTATTTCTGTTTTCATGGGGCCTTGACACTGTTATATGCATTCACATTGGCTGGTTTATGTGAGTTGTGAATACACAGCTAACAGAGATTTATATAACTGGGGTCTTGAAGGAAGACGAAACTTAACAATGCAAAGGAGACAAAAAACCAGGCTTTTAACTATTATATCCATTCCATTTACTTTCAAAATATTACAGGGGGTTTTTTTAAAAAAAATTTCCTTGATAAAATCTTATTTTTCTTCATGTCTTCAGTTTCAAATTCTCTTTATCTTGTCTTTTCCTTCAGAAAAAGTTACAATATGTTTTTCTTGACATTTCTACTTAGATATTCAGTATGGATCTCCTCAGCTGGGCAAGGGAAAAAAGCCAAAATTACTCATTTGCCCTGACAAGTGTTTTCACTCGCCGTATTTTCGATGATTGGTTATGCTGGGTGCTTGACTTCAGCAGCAGCTAACAAGTAACTCCTGATTCCGGAGTAACTTCTGATTCTGAAGGTTGACAAATATCACTTGAGCTCTCGTTTCAGAGGTGACAGCCCTTTAACCCAATGATAGTCCAGTGCAGCATAATTGGACTCACTTGTGATCCTCTGCCAACCAAGTACTACGGTTGACTTATGGGGAATGGGACAGTATTCCTTTTTCAAGGGGAATTAGGGTCTGTTATGCTTTAATTTATACATTGTTTGGAATGCTCCAGCCTGTTTCCACCACAGCACCAATTTTTCCATTGCTGCATCTACTCATTGTTTCCTAACTCCCATTTTTTATACTGAAATCTATGACTCGTGTGTTAACATGTTTTACAGTAGTTTTCACTGAGACATTTGGAGTTTTTACTTTTGTCTAGTTAGCTGGGCACTTTTGTCACAGTGTCCCTCTAATTAATGCAGCTAATTTTGCTATAATGTCAGTTACTTTGTGGAGTATGTAACTGTAATTGTGACTATCATCTAAATCTGTTCCTTATCGCACTGGTAGCAATCCAGCAGACCGCTGCCACTAGCACCAAACTTCCCTGTAATTCTGACATCGTAGTGAATTCCTCCCCAACTGGCAATAAGAAGGTCTTACACATTTTTTTCTCTGCTTGAATTCTCTGTTTTCTGGATTGTGACATTATCCTCTGCATAATTCAAGAACTGTTTCATGATCTATGTTTAGCAGAATTTGTTACCCAACAGATGTCTGGACAGTTAATGACCTCTGTAAGTACAGCCCTGTGATTTCTTGCTACTGATGGACCAGGAATTTTTAATCTCTTCTGCTACAAGTCAGGACTAGGCAGCATGTCACCTCTTATTAAAAGCCAAAAGCATAAAATGTGTATAAATTTTCCTTTCAGAATTGTTATGCCTAGTCAGAAGTGGTATTTCTCCTTCATTCTCTTCTGAATCTTTATGGTCGCGAATGTTTTGCATACCTAAATGCGCATAGTTCCATAGTTTTCTGGCCAGAAACAAAGGACATGAATAAAACCCCCTGAAATTAATCAAAATACAATTTCAAAGAAAAAGTACTTCCATAAATACAAGTCAGAACTGACACTTCCACCCTTCAAGTTGGGGAAAGGGTACATTCCTGAAACAGTCCATGGTTAGGAAAGCCTCTTTGACTGTCACTTTTACGCATATGACAAATGTAGTCGTACAAGAGGATTTGGAGGCACTGGAGCCAGATCGTAACCTCCGGCCAATGATGTGTTCACAGTATGAAATCATGCTGCAGCTGCACAACCATTTCCCCTTTCCTCCTCCCCATTCAGTTCAGGCTCCAGCCCATCCCTGCATAGGAAAGTTGTCCTAGTTTCTCTTCTTGGTTTTTTCCTCTCTTTCTCGTTATCAGTACTTGGGAGAGGAAAACTATCAGGCTGGATTGTACCAAAGAGGAGGCAAGAGAGTCCCTAACATCTGGCACTCCTCTCGCAGGGGAGGGAGTCAAGGAATTGAATGCTGATTGATACAGGTCTGATCAGACATCCCTGTGGAGGAATTCTGCAAGCCAGATGCCGAAGTCCCTAAAACATAAATCTGCACAGTGAAGTGCTTGAGAGGATGGCTTATACTTCACTAAACAAGTGCTCCTGTAGCAGTCAGGCTCCCAGCAGCTGCCTGGGACTCCCACCACGTACCTCCTGAATGCTAAGAAGTTTACTAGATGTTTTGTTGGTACCTGCTCCTACAGTGGAAGGATCATTGCAGCCAAACTGCTGGATTGGAAGGTACCCAAACCCTGGAGAAAGATTCATCAGCGGTATCTACACCGGTAAGGTTCAGAGGCCAATGCCGTGGCACTGCTACACAGAGCTCTTACAACTGAATTGTAAGCATGTTACCTGGCAGTTTTGGCATGCGACTCTTAGCAACCTCTCAGATGGTACCTACACATGGCTTGGAGGACAGCATGGAGCAGGGACTATTTCCCCAAAGACAGTTTTACATCATCACTCTTTCTTGGGGGAAGAAGAAAATGTAGTTCTGTGATGCGAGCTGGGACACACTGTTTGGCCTCAGAACCCAAAGAACAATCTCTGGTCTGTTTCATGAGCTAATAGAGCTGGACCCGTCCTGGAGCAGGTACCAGAATTTCTTGCTACAGTTTTGGTCTGGGGCTCTCTAGCTTTAGGGAAAGGTTTCTTTTTTAGTTTGGTTTTGTGGGTTTACTTGGGGTTTTTTTAATGTGTTTAAGTATGTGCATATGTGCATACCTACCCGTGTGGCTTTTCAGATGGAGAAACATATTTCCAACACTCATTCATTACAATTTGAGGGTCTTTACATGTTCTTAATTACTACCTGTCCCTTCTCCAATGTCTTCTCACTTGAACACTTTGGGAGCAGTAACATGGCCAATTCTCACAGTGTTTCTTGTCATGGTTCAGTGAAAAGTAACTATTGCCCTGTTACTGGGAACTGATCTAACACACCAGAGAAGTTCTTTTGACTTCAAGAGTATCACTTGGCCTCATACGGAGCCTTTTGAGCACCTTTATTTTTGACATTAATACCTGATTTAGAGTCTCTGTGTGAAAATTGTCCTGTGCTCATATTAAGCATACCATACACAGGCTATTCTGGGGCCAGTTAGCCTGAACAGCAGGGGCTAATGAAAACTAGTGAGAATGGCAGATTTTTTTTTTCCAGTCAGTGCCAGATGGGCTGACTTGGGGGATTTTCTCTGTTTTCCCATTTGGAGTTTCCTCATCTACTTTCAGAGGTACAAGATGTACATTCACCAGTTCCTCAGTCTTCACAGAGGTATTTCTACTGTCTTGTCAGATTATATTTTCACACAAGGAGGTCACCAAGTTACAGATGAGGACATGACTGAATAATTGGTTTTCCCCTCCAAGCATGTGTGGCCTCTTGTCTCTAGAGCATTTATTGTTTTACAAATAAAGAGTATTTCTCCCACTTTCATGAATTTTCTTATTTGGTGGCTGTCCTGGAATGGGCCAGTGCTTCCACACCCACTTCTGTCCCAAAGGATGTCTCCCCAAAGCAGCTAAACCTGACTCAGATACGGTTCTCTCTTCAAAATCAAAGGGCACTCAGTAGATTCTGACTATAGACATATGGGCCTACTACTGTGCAAGATGTTCAAAGCAATCAGACATTCTGGCTGTAATCTATCTAGAATAAAAATTATGCTTATCAGGAATGGCTATGAGGTAATTGGGGAACCAAATGCTCTGCAATGCCACCTGTGACACTGCCCATCTAAATGTGGCATCACTGGGATATATATGTGTGCTGACAGGCTGAGGAACCCCTTCCTGCAGTGATGGCCAGAAATGCTGGCTTACCTGCTAAAGTGAAGGTGACTCATAACATTTGCACAGAATAAGACACAAAAAAGTTTGATTAGACAATCTGGGATTCTTTTTTCACTTCTCAAACAGCCCTATGGTACTGAGTCATAAGTTCCTGTATACACTGAAACTTCTGCAATTTTTCTCTCAAGCTGCTTCCCAGGACTTCTTTGCAGGAATCATTTTCCACAGAAAGGATGAGTTCAGCCGGCCTACTTCAGGAACCACAAGCTTTTAAAGCAATCTTTTGTCACAGGTTGGAGTCGACAAAAATCGGCAGCTTTAATGAGGGCCTACCTATTTTTTTAAAGACTCAGATGCTTGTTTTGTACAATATAAAGCTTTCCATGTAACTGCAGTAAGGGCTAATCTATAAAATGGCTTGACTTCAAGAAAACTGCCCAGCTCCAAAAACATTCTATTGAAAAATGCATATTAAAATGACGCTAGAGCTTTGTTAGCAGTAGCACTGTTAGGATGTTTTTGGCCATAAGTTGCATCAGACTTTTTTTTTTTTAGTAAAGTATTCCTTCATTCCTACTTCTAAGGTACATTCAATATTAGCAAGCAAAAAAATGTTTAATATTTTAATAGTAGTTTTCTTGTTTGATTTTCTCTTTACATGCTCAGATCATAGCATCACAGAATGGTTTGGTTGGAAGAGACCTTAAAGATCATCTCGTTCCAACCCCCCTACCATGGGCAGGGACCAGGTTGCTCAAAGCCCCATCCAACCTGACCTCGAACACCTCCAGGGATGGGGCATCCACAGCTTCTCTGGGCAACCTGTGCCAGTGCCTCACCGCCCTCATTGTAACAAATGTCTTCCTTATATCCAATCTAAACCTACCCTCTTTCAATAGTTTAAAACTATTTCCCCTTGTCTTGTCACTCCCTGCCCTTGTAAAAAGTCCCTCCCCAGCTTTCTTCTAAGTCCCTTTTAGGTACTGGAAGGCTGCTCTAAGGTCTCCCTGAAGCCTTCTCTTCTGCAGGCTGAACAACCCCAACTCTCTCAGCCTGTCCTCACAGGAGAGGTGC
>NW_009615320.1:11980-18270 GCF_000690535.1 Cariama cristata
GGGGGGGGTCTCACCAGAGCGGAGCAGAGATGCAGAATCCCCTCCCTCAACCTGCTGGTCACCCTGCTTGGGATGCAGCCCAGGATATGGTTGGCTTTCTGGGCTGTGAGTCCACGTTGCCAGGTCTTGTCCAATTTTTTTGTCCACCAATACCCCTGAGTCCTCCTTCTCAGGGCTACTCTCAATCCATCCATCTCCCAGCCTGTCTTGATACCGGGAGTTGGCCCGACCCAGGTGCAGGACCTTGCACTTGGCCTTGTTGAATTTTATGAGATTTCAGACGGTTGAAAGTATGAAAGTATTTTGTCAACTAACAACATCGACTGTAGGCCCATGTGTAGTAAAGGTGAGAAAATAAAAAGAAAAAAGCTAAACGACAAAAGTTGTTGTAAGAAAACGTTCCTTCATATTTCCTGGACATGTTCTCAATTGTACACTTTAGATGGAAGAGAAGGAAATACTTCAAAGCTTTCACATTTGTGCATTATGTAAGAGAAATTTATGTACCTTTCAAGTAGGTTACATATGTGATTTTAATGCATTTTCCAAATAGAAAATGTATTTATTGACGATATTCCATAATTCTTCTATATCACAGAGTGAAGGAAGATTTAGGGAAAAAAGAAAGTTCTGAAGTCATGAGACCTAGAAGAATACAAGAATAGCGAGCTTAGAAGAATTAATGGTCAGAAAGTTCCACCAAAAAGACAGTGAATGAAATTACAGAGTTTTTTTACAGCAAGTCGGGAGCCCAAAATGTGAGTAATACTATAGCAGGATCAATGCGGACAAAGGAAACAGCAATAAGACTGCATACAATGCCAGAACTGCTTATGGGGCAAAATGTATGAGCCAGGAGTTCTCATCTGCAGCCCACACACTGACACAGCATCACTTTTTTTGTTCTCACATGTTCACAGTCAGTTACAAAGCCAACAGCACTTGCATGGCAGCTAAAAATGACTGTATTTCTTCTCGATAAGGTGCTACACAGTGATACTGCCATGCATATTTTTTAAAGCTAATCTTTTTCTCCGTAACTTTGACCTACAGCAGATTCAAGCTGTGTTTCTGACAGGTCCTCATTTTCTGAATGCCCGCATAAAACAAAACTAATGAAATATAGAAGAAAACTGTCATAATGAGCATATAGGGCTTATTAATAGAAATGTGATAGGCGGTACTATTCATTGTGTGACCGATAAATACCTGGAGCAAAGTAAGGAGCAATGTCTAAATTTGAGGATGCATTTTTATAACAAGTTTTATATTTTTAAGCAAGATGGACAAGCGAATTTTCCACAGAATGTTTTGGTGCTCTGTGAAGTTTGCCTTTCTATATAAAGAACTCATCTATATTTGTTTCCCACATGCTTCCAAGAATGATGTAGCATCTGAAATTAAAAATATTTTTCAGTAACTGTCTTATGAAGGCTATCACTGCTGACAAAACAGGAGAAGGAGAGAATCTTAAGCACGCATTTTTGCAGTTGCATAGAAGTGCAAGTTTTGAAGAAATTGTAAATCCCATAGACTGTAAAGCTGGAAAACATTTCACTTACAAATAGGCAGAGAAGGAAACATGGGAGAGAATAAAACACTGCCACATTTGACGGCTATTGTGAGGCAGCTCTACTTGTTGCCAAGTGGTTTTACCTTTTTTATGTGGTTATCTTTTGTGTATATAACTTCTTTGGTTTTGCATGGGTGATTGAGGAAGAGGCCTCAGAAGCCGAAATCTGGCTCGCTGTCAACAGAACAGTTTTAAAATTAAGCACTGAATCAGTCAAAGTGCAGTTTCGCTCCCACACTAGTCCCCCTCTTGCAGAGTGAGAGCAACTGGAATCAGATTACTTAACTGCTCAAGGGGGCACGTGTTCAATAGTTTGGGCCTAAAATTTAATTGCCATAAAATAGTTTTTCTTTATTAAAGGCTGTTCTTGGGATTACTAATATTACTCTTATTATTGTTGAGCACTTTATAAAAGGACTGTTTTTCTTAGTATCCACGAAGAGGCCACCCTGTTTATGAAATTGTCCCACTCCTACTCAGTGGCCCGAAAGCGTGCCAGTTTTAGCTGAAAGGTATTCTCTCCTGCTTGTCTGAACTGTCATACAAGACATGATTACCTACTTTTTAAAACAAATTTAGTACATAAAACTGAGATGAATCTCACCCCTATAAACCTTAATAAATAATCAATCCCCAAACCAACAAGCAAAACAGAAGATGGAGCCAGAGAGCAGCTTTTAAAGCAAATTGCCAGAGAAAATGGGGAATTCAATTTGCTCCAACTCCTAAGCTTCAAACAAGGCCGCACATGAGGAATTGCAGAAAGTCCTCCAAGGCTCTGGTGCAGTACAAGGGCATGGGAAGTGGCTCCGCTGTGTGTGAACACATCGGTTCGAACCAGCACTGCTTCTTCCCAGAGGATTTCTGTTGTCATCTTGTACGTCAATACGTGAGCCACTATTTTTGCTCATAGGCAGGCAGCCTAATTCTGCTCTATTCAAATCAAAGGAGTGAAAGTCAACCCGCATCAAGAAAATAAAGGCCAAAACTAACAGAGGAAAGGATGTTTCGTTTACCATGGTGGCATGCCAAAACGCAGAGTAAGAGAAATGATACTAAGAAACAAAGATGAGGTAATATTAATTAAATATAAAGTAAGCTGTGTTTTTCAGCTTGGTTTTCACTCCGTGTTACTGACAGATATACTCTTCCAATAAAATTCAAATAATCCAAGCATACTATACTAGTAACTACGCTTTTTACCGATTTAGAATTTATGTTAACAAGAAAAAGAACCTTTAAATGAAGTCATCATATAAATTTCCTTCATGTAATTTTTGTGATTACCTGCAAAAAGCAAATACCAGAGGAGCATCATATAATTCCTAACCCTGCAATTTTTTTGAATATAGAAAAAGAACTGAATAAGCTTGCTTCTCTTAGCTTCAAATTCAGTTACGAAGTTGTCTTGCTTTTGGTCCTAGCAATATTTTTAATCCATGCAATTTGACCTCAAAGCTATGACAGAAAATGAAAAAAATCTGCTAAGAGGTATTTATAAGATTTATTTTCTTGATTTTTTTCAATTATATGGGGAAACACTTTTCTAAACTACCCTAATTTTGCTTCTGTAGGTACTCATTAAACTCAGTGTCTACAGTGATTCTAACTTGAGGTCTTTTTGACCATTAGTTTTCCTCGTTATGGGAAACTTGTTTTTTAAAAGGTTCTGATTGAACTGTGTGTGATAACAGTAGATCTGGGAGAACACTCAGGTCTTGTTGGTAATTTCAATGCCTTTTCCAATATTCCTTTAGCATGTTAGGTGCAATACAGGAGGAAGCTCCAGGTTCCCGTCTGACTTTGAAGTCTTTCTATTACTTCCCTGCTTCCCTTCCCCCTCTTCCCAGTTTTCCATCCATTACTTTTTCTTCCCTCCATCATAGCAAAACTGCTTTTGTGTGCAATAATTTCCCAACCGTATTTCCCCATCTTATAAGGAAGGGTAGAGCACTGACTCCAAGTTTGGACATCTGGTGAAGTGACATACTAGACCTCAGGATACCTTTCTATTATTCAAGTGCCTTCCTGGTCTTGTGGAGGAAGTCACCATTACAGATAAGCTTTAAAACATGCCCTTAAGACTTTTATCTTGTCTGGCTGCTGGAGCCTCTCTTGCATTTTGCTGCCTTTTCTTTTTTTCCCCTAAAGGGCAACTTATTTCCAAAGATCAAACCTTTATATAAAGCATGTATTTGATTTCATCATGTTATTATTTGGCTTTGGTCCAAAATGCACGCCTGCTTTTGGATGTTTTCCTCCAAGCAGTGTCTTAAACCTTGAAGGAGTAGTGTTGGACCTGAAACTGTTTAAGGATATAGGAGAGACAAGCTTAATAGGGAAATGTCATATGTGTCAATAGGCAATTGAAGAAAGTCCAGCTAATTTGGGGGATACGTAGGACCTACTTCCAGTCCTGTGAACCACACCTTTGCCTATCAAGACACTCATTTTCTCCATTACTTGCCTTCTTAAAGGCCTGTTTGGCAAAAAAGTATTCTGGGTCTCCAGAATACTTTTTTTTTTGCAGTCTGTTGTCTCCAGCACACTCTCAGCCCCTGTTTATCTGTCAGCGATGCACAGTGCCCAGTCTTGAATGCAAACAACTGTAAAGACAGCAGATCTTGACAGACTTCAGTTTTAAAAGACATTTTTAGATACACATACATTCTGAAAACTATCAAGTATATCCAGAGGAGGACCACGATGATGGTCACAGGGCTGGAGAACCTCTCCTATGCAGACAGGCTGAGAGAGTTAGGGTTGTTCAGCCTGGAGAAGAGAAAGCTCCAGGGAGACCTTAGATCAGCCTTCCAGTACCAAAAGGGGCCTACAAGAAATCTGGGGAGGGACTTTTTACAAGGGCATGGAATTATAGGACAAGGGGCAATGGCTTTAAACTGGGAGAGGGAAGATTTAGATGAGCTATTAGGAAGAAATTCTTCCCGGTGAGGCTGGTGAGGCACTGGCACTGGTTGCCCAGAGAAGCTGTGGATGCCCCATCCCTGGAAGTGTCCAAGGCCAGGTTGGATGGGGCTTTGAGCAACCTGGTCTGGTGGAAGGTGTCCCTGCCCATGGCAGGGGGTTGGAATGAGATGAGCTTTAAGGTCCCCTCCAACCAAACCATTCTATGATTCTATATTGACATCTTCAAAGAATATCTCACACATCTCACCAAGTAGAGAAACAAGTATTTCTATCTGTAGGTCTAGCCTAGGACCACAGGGTCATCCATAGCAGTAAGAGGATTGGTCTTTGCCTCTTTGGTAGTAGTTCCCTTCTAAGAATTGTGAGAAAGAGATGTTATCTAATGCAACCACACATCCTCTGGGAAACTGTTTGAGACTGCATATTCATTTCCTATAAGCCATTATACAGCCATCAACTGTTACTGACTGGACCTTTCCATCCAGAGTACACTTGTGAATCTCTAATAGTTTAGTCAAGTAAAGCTTAAATGTCTTGCTGTGGTCATGCAGATATCGCTTGTTTGTTTAACATAACACAGACTGCTAAACATTGTGAAAATTTAGATTCTGCCTCAAAGAATTTGCTGTATCTTTCCTTTGTTGCCTATATCTACTACACAGGCAACGTAAGTGCCAAGTGGACAATCAGGATTTGTTCTGTTGCTGACACTGCTGTATGTTACTCCCAGAGAAAAAGTAAACTCCTGATCTTTGAGTTTTTTATACCTGAACTCTTACAAATCTCCTCAGTTTTTTCTGCTGATGGGCAGCAGCACTGATTTTTTTCATGGAGAACTGCTGCTCATCGCCTTACTGTGGGTAAATTTAAAGTTACAGCTGAAATAACGCTTTCCAATCTGCTGACGACTGCTGCGATGTAGGACAATGGTTCAGACATTGAGAATGATTTTCCAGAATCTTTTGAGGCAGATTATGAAAGTTTGGCACATATCTCAGGAGGAAGCGCTTTTTCACTGGCTTTAGCACAGAGCTTTGGGGAAGTTATCTGACCCTCTTGGACCTCAATGAATCCGTCAGGAAAAGCGAGTAAATAGTAGCATCTTGCCAAAAATGAGCTGCTGGAAGTCTGTTGGGTCTCCCTTACGAATAAGCTCTCCAATGGTGAATTTCTGCTGCCATTGCACAAGCAGCCCCGCCACGCTGTGAAGCTGCTACCGACCCTTGCCTGCCCCAAGGCTTGCACTGACCTTTACCTCTGTCCGGGCTGGCCCTGCGATTTATTTCACCCATTTTCAACACTGAATATTCTGTGAAATTCACGTACAAATTGTTCAATTATGTAAACGTTTGTGTGATGCAGAAAATACTACAGAAAGTTTAATACAAGGTGCTACCATGCAACGTAGCAGCAGAAATCCCGCCTTTACCTCATGTGCTGACCTTCACTCCCAAGATAGATGGGAAAAGGTGATGTAAAGAGAAGGAAGCAATCACGTCGTTAAATCTTTACTCCCCTTTCTTTCGCAAAAGGGTTCACAGCAATGTGACTATGGGACGGACAGCAAAGCAGCCTAACCGTGCCACGGGACGGACAGCAAAGCAGCCTAACCGTACCAGCGGAGAACCAGGCACTTGTCAGAAGCGGGGCACGTTTATCTGGCTGCCCCCGGAGGAGTACCCGCGCTCGGCCCGGACAGCCGGCGCCCCTGAGAGGGCGGCCATTGAAAGAGATGTGTGTTTAAACCACCGTCTGCCCAAAGGTTTTTTTTTTTTCGCAAAGGCGCCGC
>NW_009615321.1:0-1817 GCF_000690535.1 Cariama cristata
TGGCTCCGGGGTGCTGTGTGAGGTGGGGTTTGTAGATGCTGTCGGTACAGCTTTGCTCAGGAGACGGCGTGAGCATCTCTGCCTGGAGGGTGAAGGCCTGGGGAGGGGGAGGAACCTGCTCTGGGCAAGCCGGGGCTGGGGAAATCAGCTGGGTTTGGGTGATTTGTCCAGGGCCTTTTCTGCGGCTGCTGGAGAGCCAGGTCCCAAGGGGGAAGGGGTGGAACTCACACAAGTGCTTGACTTGCAGCAGAAATGTTTGCTGCTGCTGATTTTGGGTTTGGGGTTTCTTTTTTGGTGTCCAGTTTGTTTTTTTAACTTTTAGAACCTCAGAGCAAAGAGGGGGGAAAAAAAGAATCCCTTTGTGATGGAAGCGGCTCATAGTGGGTTATAAATGTGTCCCTGGCATGGTTCGTTAGCTGCCACGACATATGGAGAGCTATGAGCGGGGCGATACCAGCAAATCAGTTCAGAATTTAATCTGAAAAAGAACGTGAGGAGGTCGGATCATGCAACACGTTACCAAACACCACTTCTCAGCCGAAATAGAGCAGCTCTTCTCTCCCGGCGCTCCTCCTGCCTCGTTGCTGTGCAAAACGTGAAATAAATAAACAAGTACCTGTTTTACCGATGATTAATTTGCATAATTAGTGCTGTGTCAAATCACTTCACTGAGGTGCAAGGCACACTTTGCTGTGGATGTTTGCATGGACACCTTTCCAGGGTTACTGAAGCTCACTTTATTTCGCGTTTAACCGTCTCATAAGGATATCGCATCGGTGTTGACGGGATTTCACGGAGTCAGAAGGGGAGGCAAGAGCCCAGGGGCTGCAGGGCAAAACCACTGCCAGCCTTTGTGTGCCCTGTCCTGCTGTTGGAGCAGATGCCCTCCCCTGGCAGTGTGTGCCGCAGCGGGTGGCCGTGGTCCTGGTGCCAGGAATGAGCTCAGACCTCGCTCTGCCCGCGGGCACAGACCTGAAGGCTCTGGCCAACCTCGGCTCCTCGGAGAGCGGCAGCGACGTGACGGCTGAATCCTGGCCATTCCCTATCCCCTTGCTGTTCACCACGGCTCTGCTCCAGGGATGCTCGGGAAGGTGCTCGGGGTGGGCAGCGGGGATGAAGCCTTTTGCCTCTGGCTGGGGGCAGAGCTGGGGGCAGAGGCAGCGATGGGGCGATGGGGCCCGACCCGTGGTGCCCGGGAGGGGGGAGCCGGGTGTCCGAGCAGCTCGGCAGCACCCGCTGCAGTGTGTCCCTTGCTTTTTACAAGACTTGCCTTTTTGCACAGTGTTTTCTGACACTTGAGCACTGCTAATGCTGCAGAGTCGATCGCTTGGCACCGGGGAAATCCCAGCGGTGAGGCCGGTGGCGCTTCCCTCCTCGGCCTCCTGGTCCCGGGCAGGGGCTCGGGGTCCAGGCACGGAGATGGCTTCGGGCTCTTTACTCTCCCTCTCCTGGAACAGGGAAGCGGCTGCAAAACACCCAACAGGTGCAGCATTACACCAAAGACCTAAGTACATTTAATGTTTTAAAACACGCCGCGCTGCGGGCGGCCCTGGTTGCATGCCCTCGCTCCTTTCTCCCCCCGTAATGGATATCAGATTGTTCTACTGATCTTGGCATTGTTTTAGTAATTGACTGATGCAATGCAATGTTCGCTGATTTAATAAGTTTGTTAGTATAATAGAGGTTCAGGATTTTGCTGTTAATGTGCAGTGACAATTACATTTTAGATTTGCTCATTATGTTGCATAACTTAGCTATGAAATCTGTTGTAAATTATATTTAAAAAAGCAGTATTCCAGAGCCCATTAGCATGGCCC
>NW_009615322.1:0-670 GCF_000690535.1 Cariama cristata
TGTAAGGGCTGTCAAAAAAAAAGTCAGTGTCGCTTCAGTCATCACCCATAGACAATTTCTTTGTTCGTTTTGAGGAAACCATATCATGAAATTAACAGCAAACAAATGCATGCTAAAGATAGCAAATGCTTTTGTTGTCACTGAGCATCCTACTACAAGATGCGATGAAGTAACATAGGATTGTAGGACTTTGATAGCCATATCTCTCCTGATAGAGACATGAAGTTTCATCGTGATCCCTGTACGATGGGGAAACTGCTTCCAACCTGCAAGCTGTGCTACAGAAGCTCAGCTCTTGCAGAGTTATGGTGACACAGATTGTTCTGGATTTCTGGATTGGATCTACCCAAACACTCAGGCAAGCAAACAGCTTGGAATGTGTCCTGCAATAGGCCTCAATGGCATGACTCAGGCTTTAACAGGAGTCAGAACGTTAGATGTCTTGTTAGGACTTCTGGAAAGAGAAGAAATTACTACCAGTGGAGAAAATAATCAGTATAAACCAGCTATGTGAGTCCCTATCGTACACAGGTGGTTGTGGTGAATGTTAATACGCTCATTCTTCCATGAAGATTTACAGACTGATTAATTATTGCAATGTAGTCTTCCAACTCCAATACTAGATGAAGGAGCTGAGAGATATCTTGTCCTGGTTTGGCTGAAACAGAAC
>NW_009615323.1:0-223 GCF_000690535.1 Cariama cristata
CTTTGGGGTGGGGAACTGTAAGGTGGCATGTCCTTCGTGGGCCAGCTCTAGTGACAGCGAGAGCTTCGGTCCTCTTTGGACGGGAGGCCCGGGGAATCTGCCCACTTACCCTGGGCACCGGGAAGGCAGATGCTGAGCCCCCTTGTCCAGCAGGCTGAGGGTCTGCAGACACCAGCCCCTCGGCTGGCCCGCCCCCTTCCCCCTCCTGTCCCTTCACGGCACG
>NW_009615323.1:309-637 GCF_000690535.1 Cariama cristata
GGGGGGCTTGGGTTTATTTATCCGTCTCGTTTGAAGTTCACCAGATAAAGGGCTCCAAGGTCACAGATACAGACGAGGTTGGCATCGACACAGATGGCATCTGTGTGTCCGAGAGGGGACCCGGAGAGCTGCCAGGTGCCAGGGGGGACCTCGGCATGCTGAAACCTGGGCAAGCTGCAAAGGATAAGAACTGCCAGGTAACGGGGGGACGGTCCACACGCTCTGCCGCTGCTGGGGTCCCTCTGCTCGGGGTCACTGTATCACAGCTTGATTTGGAGGGGCTTTCATGGAGACCCCATTGCAGACCCCTCTCCCAGCTCCCTGCTCT
>NW_009615324.1:0-1395 GCF_000690535.1 Cariama cristata
GAGCTCTGGCTGAGCCGGGGAAGGGCAGCTGGTTCCAGCACGCCTGGGACTGCTCTCCCCTCTGCGGGGCTGGGGCAGTCTCCCGTGGTTTGGGGGCAATGATAAACCTGGGGGTTGAGGAGCCGTGCTGGGAGCTGGAGGTGGTGCAAGAAGCGCGCGGAGCCCTTTCCCCACAGTCATTTCAGTCCCAGCTCCATCACCAGCCTGCAGATTCATGGGCCCCGGGAGGTGACAGGAAACCTGATAGGTTTTAAGACAGCAACATGGCCTGAATCTGCAAGGTGCCTGAGCAGGCAAGGCAGGGAATCCAAAATGTTTACAGCCTCAGGGGACACGGCGACTGCAGAGCAGGGAAGGCAGGCTGGGCTGCCTCTGATGAGCCGGCCACGCCGGAGAGAGACCGCTGACATCCCTGATGTGCTGTTGGAAATCCCTCCCTCGGCACGGGCATCTCCCCAGCAGCTCTGCAGGACCGGTAGGGAAAACTCAGGGAAGCCCAGTGCCCCCATGCTGAACCCGCTCTTGTGGCAAAGCCCTGGCATGGGGGGCTCCCCTGAGCTGCAGAGGTCTCTTGTGGTGATGCCAGAGAAGGTTCTTCAATGCTTTCTACCCCGGTGCCCCTCACTCCTGCCCATGGGTGAGGACCAGCCTGTACTTGTTTCTTCTTGCTGACTCCTTTACTTGGCACAGCCGGGTTCACCGCGCCCGCGTGCCCAGGCAGGGAGACCGGCACTACATGATGCTACTACAGAGACATGGCATTGGGCTCTGTGCTTGAGACAAGCCCCACATCTGGCTGCAGCCACAAGCTGCGGTGTCTCAAGGGACCTACAGCACATCCCTGTCTCGAGGGACCTACAGTGGCCCATGGCCCACGGCGGGGCAGGCAAACCTTTCTATCTCCACCAAGAGGCAAGTGGTGCGCAAAGCTCAGGCTAGCCCAGAGCCCTGGGTGACTCCGCTGCCTGCCCTGCCTGTGTCTCCCTCAACTCCCTCCACCAGCCCCAGGCGTGCCGGAGAACAGCCAAGGGCCATGGGAGGGATGTGAGATATGGGAGAAACAGCCTGTCTGCAGGGATGACACGCACACCTACACCCAGCAATTCTTACAGTATAAAACAGAGGCCTCAAAGGTCTCAAAGGACTTTGAGAAATGTCTACAAGTTGCCTGGGCCAGTCAGGACCCGCTGTGAGAGGTGATGAATGTAAAAGGCAGTTTCCAGACCCTGCCTGCCCCTGTGCTTGGCCAGGCTTTCGGCTGGGTGCCGGGACCAGCCGCTGCATCCCAGCGTGTCCCTGCAGAGCGGGATGCAGCAGGATGGGCTGAAGTCCATGCCTCTGGGGCTGCGAACCTGCAGCAGGGCTTCGTTCCTGAGAGCTGCACCACGGGTGCCC
>NW_009615324.1:1426-1893 GCF_000690535.1 Cariama cristata
GGCCGGCCCCGGGGGGGCCCCAGCCATAGCAGAGGCAAACCGCGCCAGCCTTGGAGATGCACGGTCCGTGCGAAGGTGGGGCAACCGGCTTGTGGGCACTGTGTTACAGCTCCAGCTCTCAGCAGAAGCGCATGCTCTTGTAAAATATGTACATTTGTATGTAGAGATTTCCAGGGATCTGAGAACGCTGTGCTGATAGTTAAACATCTGCTCTGCATTTGTCTGTCTTCCTGCCACAACGTCGCTCCAGCCCTCACTCTCCCCTCCCTGTCCTCCGGCAAGCACTCCGGACCGGGACGGCATCCCCTGCTCACTGCTCTGCCCCAGCCCCGTGGCACAGCATCCGAGGCCATGGGTGCTGGGAAAGAGAGGGCACCTCTGGGCACCCCTTGGACCAAACAGCAGCTTCACTGCCAGCACCCACAGCTTTTGCGGGGCTGTGAAGCCGACAGCCTGCCCTGTGGCTT
>NW_009615325.1:0-7544 GCF_000690535.1 Cariama cristata
CCTGTCCTCCTGCTGTCCCCCCACCCCTGCCGGTCGGCCCCTCCGGTGGCCGGCTGCCACCCGCGCCAGCACCCTGCCCTCCCGTCCCGTGTCCCTTCTCCTCTCTCCAGCCGCTCTGGGATCAGCACTCGGAGGTTTGACCACATGTGTGTTTTCTTTCTCCCCACACATCTCAGCTCCTCGGCTCGTCTGGCTCACCACCTCAACCCTTTGGCTGCAGAGCAAGTCTCTGGTGTAACAAGCTGTTTTATTTGCAAATAAATCTTAAAGTCCTTAATAAATTATTTTGGCCATTCTAAGCAAGTACACTGATGACCCTGTAAAGGTTGCATGCCGCAGAAAACTTGCTTCAGGACGGCTTAGACTTTTAAAAAGCTGTACTTCAGTGACTTTTCTCTTTCACATTGCCTGAGGCAAGATCAGATCCAAGGAGTCAGATTAAAAAAAAAAACAGATAAACATTTTAGAGACTTAATCATGTAGAGTATCTTAGGGGGCCCCTGAAGAGAAACAGAGAGAGATTCTGGTTTCCCATCTTCCACAAAACGCAGCTTTCACTTATCTGCCTTTTTTCCCGTGGTGTAAAGGCCAGCAAGGGGGATGAGATAATGCTTGGGAAAAGGCATGTTTTCCATAGCATGCACCAGAGATTGGCACAGGGCTGCACTTCCCCCTCGCGGACCCCATCCAAGCGCAGCTCTAGAGAAATGTGAGTTCTGGGTGGGACGAGGAAGAAATCGCTCTGACAGGTTTGTGGCCCTTTCTAAGAAAAGTCCGCTTGGAGCTGCTGAGTGGACGGGGTGCTAAAACAAGCCTTGAGGAGAAGGTGTTGGAGGGCAGAGAGCTGCCATAGTCACGTCCACAGACCTTCCCTGCCTTTGCCACCTAACGCCACGTTCCCGCAGGGTGTATCTAGTCGTTTGACGAGAACCTTCCATCAACTGAAAAAATGTTACATTTTCAACAATGGTTTGGTTAACGTTTCAGGTCAAACAAAATCTTGGGGCAGAAAAAGCGGTTATTTGTCTAGTACAACCACCTATTATTTTTCTAGGGAAATTTTTCAAAATTTGTATTTCAGGAGAGGTTTTGTCAAAAACATTGAAAAATGTCAGGCAGTTGCCATCATCCAGCAGCCCACTCAAAGTTTTATCCAGGTGTATTTTGTCAGCTCTGAGAAAAGTTTGCCAGAGTGGTGGCTCGCGAGATCCGTACGTTGCTCTCGTACATTAGTTGGTTTTATGAACGGAAGGGTGTTGCTCTGCAAGGACGACCAAAGGGAGAGGAAATGCTCCGTTTCATACGTGTGTAGCCATGTTCCCGGACTATAACACCCCCCCTCTTCTCTTCCAGCAAGGTTTTGTGGCTCCAGTTACCGTAGTGAGCTGGGCGGCGGAGGACGGGTAAAGCTCTCTTGATCAACCATGAGGTCCATCGCATTAGAGAGGAATGCACCATTTATTTCCTCCCTGCAGTCTAAAGCTGAACACATTTGACTGCAGCGGTTCAGTCACTTAATATCACCAGCTACATCTACTGTATGCCCAGGCAACTTCCCCGAAACACAGGAGGGCGAGAGCGTGTGCTGCAGGGTGGCAGCATGTCAGCGGTCCTCCAACGGAGGGGGATAACCATCTCTGTACAGACCTGACATCTATAAATTGATTGCATAAGTGGGCAGTGGTGGTCCTTTCAAGTATGCTCCTTTTGTTTCAGCTTTACAGTAAAATTACCAGCAGCAGTTTACAATTAAGGGAAATAATAATAACTGCATATGCTTTCATCTGCACATACAATTACAATAAACTGCATGCTTTAATAGGATTGTGAAAAATCTGTGTTTGACCCATACAAAAAAGTAAACATTCTTGTTCTGGATACTATATCATTATCACAACAAAGGGAAACTCCTGAAATCTGATGATTTTAACATCTGGAGAATGTTAATCACTTCAAAATGACGGATGTTTTTTATTTTAGCTTTTGACAGACACGCTCCTTTCATAGATAGATGATTATTTACATAAATTACATCACCAATGTGAAAAAAAAATCCAAAATAACTTCAAAGGATAAAGAGCTTAATTAAAAGGAGCCTTTTATATTTCTTCTCTTGTAGAACATAGAATAAATAGAAGAATTTGCAAAGGGAAAGGGCAACTCCATCATTTTAAATATGATGCAGTTGCGCTTTAGGTTTTTTCCCCCCCACGTGCATGGGCTTTGGAGGTGCGCTTTAAGCAGAGCTAAGGTGCAGTAACAAGCAGTGCAACAGAGAAACGGGCTAACCCCCCGCCTCACTGAACGGAGTATATTATGAGACAGGCATGGAGCCAAGTTTTAGCTTCATTTTTTAAGCACATCTGCAAAACGCACAGGTTTTGGTGCCACGCTGATCGGTGCCTGCAGCCCTGATTGCTCTCTGACCATGAATTTCAGACAATATAAAACCACTAACTTCAGCAGAACTATTCTCCATCAACTCATATTTATTTGGTTTTATATATATACATAAAAGAAATAATGTTATATATAACATGTATATAATGTGTTCTATATAACGTAATGTGTTCTGTATAACATACATACATATATGGAACAGCATCAAGCTCACCCAGAGTAGGATTATGGGATCTGCATCGGGTCCTTTAGTCCTGTCCCCCAGTATTACACATCAGGAAACAAACTCAACATCACAGCCATTGTGCAATTATGAGAGCAGGCTCAGCTGCAAGGTTTCGGCTCCCAACTATTTGTAAGACGATTTCAAAGGTCGCAGGAATGAGTGGGAGGGAAGGTGCAGGGAAAATTGCACCGTGTAACATCTGCAGAGAAACGTGACCACTTTGGATATGGCCAGGTAATTGCCAGGTTTAATACAAGGAGTGTGGGGGACCACTGAACACGTCGACATTAAGCTGCAAGGATAGCTATGCTGATCTAATTCATTGTCACCACAGTAGTTAAATTCGTCAGACTCAAGAATGGCCTGAATTGGACAAACTAGAGCAGGACAACATCCGAAAGCCAAAGGGCTCTTGCTGCGCTTTGCCGTGCAGGGAGGGGGCTGTGCCCCCACGGCGCTTGCCGCAGCCTGGCGGCGTGCTGCCCAACGCTGCCGGCCAGACCTGCTGCAATTTAGCTGATCCGCTACAATTTCCTCCTACACTCTGAGCTGATCTGCACGCTGACCTTAGACAATTTGTCTTCTTTCTGGCAGAAATGTCATCCAAAAGGAAGCTATTAAGTCAAGAAGGTAATTCTGTAAGAACAGTCCACTGTATAAACAGAACTTGACCTAGGGTAATTTATTTCTAGTCCTGCACAAAGGAAGTTAAGAGATATGATCAATACATTTCAAGATCTAAACACATCAATGAAGGCAAGAATGTAAGAATTTTAGGCATTATTTGTGAGAAGTTGTCTTTAATACTAGAAACTGAGAAACAAGTGTAAACCACAGCCTTTAAAATCTGAACAGATTTTGTGTCCTCATTTCACAGAATAAACATCTGCGGATAGTCGAGTTTGGTCCAAAGTTTTGTTGACCAACTATCTGTCATTTCATTCCTCCCATAAATATGTTAAACTATCCTGATGCCCCCAACACTTAACACCATCACAAAGATAGACCATAATTCTTTACCAACTTTAGAGGCTGCTAAAAGTCGGAAATCATTTGTAAAAGGAGACAAAACAGTGAAGAAAATATGAATTCCTGCTTTACAATGTTGAAACAAACGGAGTGCAGGAGGAGGCCTGTCTTCCTTTTAATACTGTACCGATATTTTGCTTAGCCCAAACCAAAGTAATTTCCTTATCCGAGACCGGTTCTCAACACACTGATGAACACAAACCATCAGCTTTTTCTTGGGAGAGTACCGGGTGCGCCACGCTGAAACCCAACCGCTGCCGGAAACAAGCCAAGTCCCTGCTGAAGGCGGGGAAGCCGCCCCCGCCACCGTCAGTTCTCCCCAGGCACAGCGACCGGGGTCCTGGCCAGGACCACCTCCGCCCCTGGGCTGGCCAGCCACCGTCCCTCTCTGTCCTGCTTAGCAGCCGCCTGCCAGTACATTAAATTAATTTGATACTGTTCCAAGTTGGTTCTAAGAAAGAGTTCAGAGGTATGAGAACGGGAAAATCACCGAGATGAGTTCTGCAAAGAAACAGCTGAGAACAGAAGCAGGGGGGGGGTTACGTTTTGTAGGCAGAAGGCGGTTCAAACATGGGTTTTCGTAAAACGGTAGGCAGGCAATGTTGTCACAGTTTCATGTATCAGCAGTGTCTAGAGGGATAATGTCACAGATTCCAGATCATTAAAACCCTCTTCTTGTGCGCAAAGTGTATGAAATGGTTAATTGGATTTATAGTTGAGAAAGCACATGACTTCCCAAGCTATAAAAAGCAGTTCCCTTTCTTGCCTGGTATTTACACTTACATTAAATAACACACTTTCTAGATGTACCAGCATTTGAAGTTCAAGGAACTTTGCAATATCAAATGCTTCCTTAATGGCTGCACCTGGATCTACATGAGCTCATTGTATACACCTACACCCAAGTTCAAAAGAACTGTCCGTTCTGTTTGTTTTCACCAGTGAAACATGAACGTATGTGTCTGACAAACTTCGAATCTGCTTTTTGTTCTTGCTCTTGTCACCCAAATGGGATTTTATAACATACTGTAGGTCCTCAAAATCTACTTGAAAATTACTCATACTAACCGGAATAAAAAGAGAACTCGGTTTACTAACTTTTGACCACTACGTTGCTTTTGGGTCCCCCATCATCAGTTGGAAAGACTTCTTCCAATTTTGTGCCAAAGAAGTGAGTCTGTTTCTTGGCATTATTTGTACATTCTTCCCTCCTTCCACATTTTCCACTTGAAATTGCAAATTCTTTTCACAAGGGGTTCACTTTGTCTGCTGAAGCCAAAAAACCTCTGTTTCCTGTCCAAACTTTATTCCTGACACAGTGCAACAAGCTTTTGGTCATTTAGGGTCTATTTCTGGTGGAACAACTCCCATCACGCAGACAGTTTTGCAGTCTGGCACCGACCGCAAACCTTCATTTAACAAACACCACATTGCTGTACGCTTCACTGGACCTAGCCCGAGGCAACGACAGAGCCAGGTACTGCAAACTCTAACTTTTGGGCACTTCCCCAGGAAAAAAATCCCACATCGTTGCTTCATCAGTCTGGCTGCAAGACAACTTCTATATTCTGCATCAGGCAGCATACAGGAGTAGCGTGGGACACTGGGAACAGATTCCAGAGCTGCCAAACACCCTTTTCGATGACCAAAGAGCTGATTCCCACCCCGCCTTGCATTCTCTCTCCCCTGCAGTGACTCTGGTGCCTCTTTACACGGAGGGGCACTGCGTCAAAGGGAGGGACGGAGGGTGATGCCCCACCATGCCTGCTCACTGGCGGAGACGTGCTGACCCAAGAGATGCAGGCAGGAGAGCTCGGGACTCGCTGCCTCCCCCTCAGCACCAGCACCCTGGCTGCTGGGTCTTCTCCTGCACAGCACCACTGCCATGCAGGCTGGCTACAGCTCAGTTCTGGGAAGCATGCTTCTAAAGTATCAGTCAGATCAGGCCCCTGACAGCTCATCTGCCTGGCCTGGCCCGGCCCAGGCCCCAGCTGGCTGTGGGACCGCCATCCTGATCGCTCGGAGCAGGCGCTCCGTTTATGCGTGCAGCCGGAGTGCAGTGCGACGTGCAGAGCAGGAGCTCTGCAGCTCCCAGACAGCTCCCAAAGGAGATGCCCAGCACGGTGCCCATCAGAGGTGCTCCCATTTACATCAATCCAGCCTGGGGGGAGGCAGGGGGGGAAGAAAGGTGTTACCCTAGAATCACTCTATTAAAGCTATTGTTAATATATTACCTGATTTTTACCATACTTTACCATGGTTTAAGCAAGTAAAGTTCTGGGATTTAAAAACCTGCCTGCAACAAGAAACAGACCGTCATCTCAAGCCTACCACAGAGTCAGGGCAGTAGTCCTTTGTCCCTTCATCCTTGTACTGTTTTCAACCAGTTTCTGAAGTCTATTTTAAGACTTAAGGCTTTTATGTGATCCAGTTACAGTTCTTGAACCGCTATAAAGACGTTCCTTCAAATGGTTCGACCTGCCAAATCGATTATTATCCTCCACTTTTTTCTCCATTGATAGTGTTCTACATATTAAGGAAGCCGAATCCAGACATTTTTAGGCAACTTTCCTTTACACAATTCATTTTTGTCATAACAAAAAAATGCACTTGTGCCAGTGTCTAAATATTCAAAGTTCAAAGACATGAGAAGTGGCTAAAAAAAACCCAAACATTTAAGTAACAAATCTTCTGCCCCCCTTAGAATGAAAATCTGTTTTCCAAACAGCTCTTCCCACTAAGCATCGCATCGTCAGGCCAGGAAGGTGAGCACAGGCCCTGATCCTGCTATGCACAGAGGCAGAGGAACACGTTGGGGTCAAGTTACCAAGTTCTGCTGCACGTTGGGATGCTCAGCGCTGCCTGTTGGTTCACAAAACACAAGTCTCTCTTTCTGAGGTTTCACCTTTCTCCAGGACTACAGGATTTCAAGCAGTCCCCCAAACCGCATCGTGGCAACCCCCAGGGTCAACAGTGCTCAGCAAGACTCTGCACTGTACCTGTGTTTTCTCCCTTAACCCTGGTTTATTTGTTGTGCCGTTCGCTAATTTGTTGCCTTTGACTGCAGTAACTTCCAGAGGGACTCCTCTGCTGGCACGACATAGGAAGGTTGTTATTCTATCAGTGAGGGTTAGCATTTAAAGAAGTTTGCCCATAATGAGTTATAACAATGTAATTAACATGTCAGCGAGGCAGCGCTCACAGAGGAAGGATATAAGCGCATCCACTAAGCACTTGTCACTTCCCGCAGCAAGCAGGTTACCCAAGGGCCAAGACTGGAAACCGCACACAAAAGTAAAATCCAAGCCAGGCAGTGAAAATTCCCTTTGCTGACAAAAGGCACCATGGCAAAGGGGCGAGCTGCCCCTGTGCGGACACGCGCTGCCAAAGAGCGCTCCGTGCCACCTCCAGAACACACGTCGCCCGCAGGGCTGGTGAGGAAGCTTGGCACCGGGGCCGCTCGGCTCATTTCAGAGGAGGACTCACCTGCGTGCAGCTGCCAGCACCATCAACACTACTTTCCAGGAAAGGCCAGAGAACAGAGCCAGATGTCCCAGTCAGATGTATTTGTTAGCACACCCCAGCGAACAATCCAGAGAAGATGAAAGGCACGGAGCAGCACACAAGCACACCACACTCCCCTGCCAACGCCTGGCTCACCCAGGGGCTGTCATCAAGGGCTCCTCCCTCCCCCAGGTGCAGACCTCTCCTCCCCACCTCAGGCACCTGCCAGAGCCTTCCCTGAGGAGAGGCCGGCTTTCGCCAGCCAGCTCGCGCTCCTTTCTCAGCCTGGAGGTGCTTGGCCTCCCGGGTCATCCCCAGCAGACGAACACCAGCGTCATCTCTGGCCTGAGGAGCTTACCTGCATGTGAGCTCCTGGCAGGTTCAC
>NW_009615325.1:7575-10300 GCF_000690535.1 Cariama cristata
CCCTACAACGTGGGACTGTCTGACCCCCACTACTGGGCTGTCGTGCCAAAAGGCAGCGTGTGGGCTTTAGGTGCCCAGTTTAAAGAGGGAAAGTGATGGCACTGAATCAGATGTTGATGAGGTCTGTGCCAGAGTCTTTCTGGCAGTCACCATGGTGCAGTAAGGGCTGCAACCTGGTCTCTTGACAACATGGTCACAGCACAGGACTGAATTGAAGATGGTTACTGTCACAGACATTAGATGTGGCAGCATCCGTTCAGCCATGCCGCCTTTTAACAAGCTCAAAGACAAAGGAGTACGTTTTCCCCCTTGAATGGGGGTCTCGACAGCAGCACTCATTGGCATTAACGAGGGTCGGTATTGAACATTTAATTCTGCAAGCACCTGGAGGCAGAGCTCAAACAGCTGAAACCTGCACAACAGTAGAAAGTGTCCTTGGGAAGAAGGGCCACAAAGTGTTTTAAGAAGAAAACAAGAACAGAGTTTAGTCCCATATTTTGTACCATTGAATGTATTTGTCATCTCTAGCTTCAATAAATAGTACGTGAAAAAACTCTAGTGTATTTTCATTTAACACGATAGCTTTACTTTGGCACTACACACAGCTGGCAAAGCATGAGACTGTTGGCTCTTGTCTTCAAATACCCTAACTCTTCTGGTAGCATCCATGAACCTGTTGAAAAATAGGTATCCAGTTAGCTAGCAAAGTGTCAGGCTGGAGAACAGGTGAAAGCAATGAGCTCTTTGAGGATCAATCTGTCACCACGTGTTTCTGTGTGGAGTTAAACAAACTTCTAACATAATATGTAGTGGCATGTGATGCCAGCTGGAGTTAACTTGAGCTTAAAAAAAGTACTAGCAACTCTAAATCAGAGAGGAAAAGTGATTCAACATGAAGGTTCAGGATATCAGATGAACAGAAGTTACTGATCACCACAAACTGTCCAATCCACAGGGAGTTAAAATATAAGCAAACACGAATCTTTGCTTTTGAGACTTTGAGAGATCCATTCCCTTCCATTTCACCTTTTCTGGTGAATATCGGAATGAAAAAGTAACAGTTTCTTAGCCTGCATCCTTCCAAAAGCACATGCAGCGACTAAGGCTGAAAATTCCTTGTAATGGTCATAGGTTATCCTAGTGAGTAGACCTTTATGATGCTAGCTAAAGTGACCTAATAAACACACTGCCCGAGTGCCTTTACAGGCACTGCCTACACAGGTCTGAGAAAGTAATATAAGATAGGATCATGTATGCCTTAGTCAACCATGTAACATCAACGATGTTATTAATCACAGGTGTCTACAATTGCATGCCCTATTCTTGTTCATTGGGCTTCCTACAGACAGAAGGAGTTACTGGTACCACTAAAAGCCAGCTGCTGAAATTCCATTATTGGTGGAACAGGAGGTATGGAGGCACTTTGCTGCAAAAATGTACTGACATGCACAGGTTTCCTAAAATATTTTGGTTGATTATCATCCAATTTAATGCATGAAATCTTGCAAAAATGCTGGACAGCCTGTTGCAACTTTGCAGTCTTACAGAAAAGCACAGATATGACTGAAAACTAAGCTCTTAAAACTGTGATTGCCATGAAAGTTGCACAGATGCTGCCAGTATTTGAGGAGCCATTCTGAATAACTCACTTTTGATGTTCACTCTTGCCCTGCACCTGAAGGACTGAGCCCTGTGCTATTAACAGGCATAACTCTCTGTCAAGGTCTGGAGCAGGGACCTGATCCAAGAGAAAAGTTGACGAGATGAGGTACTCTGAGCAGCCACCCTTGCTGCTCCCTGACACTCCCACCCGCGGAAGGTATTCCTTGGAGCCACACACCAGTTTTAATTGCTGAGTTCACCAGGAGCTTTGTGTCTTTGGAAACCACACAATTTGATTGTTTCCTTTGAATTGCTAAAGCCTAATCATAAACATTACTAGAGTCACATTTTCTTTTGCATTATATTGACATAGCTGTGAAAAAATCATGGTGATTATACCAGCATACCACAGGAAATCGGGCCCAATTCTTTAATCGCATAGCACTCACAGCACATAGTAATGAACCCTCATTCAATAATTTTGGATTTACTGTTCTAGCTCACTCCCCTTGAATCTGTGATTTACTGTTGCATTACCTTTCTTTTTCCACTTTCACTAATTTTCAAGGGTCTGCAACACATCATTGTGGAGTTCTCCAGCCTCTTTGCGAAGCTGAATAAAAAGCATTTTTTCATGCAGAATTGTTTAGGAATAGGATGCATAGCTACTCCATATCAAGAGTGTCCAGAGAGTTACATAAATGGCTTGCACTATTTTAGAGCTGGAACCAATAAAAAATTCAGGGTAGGAATTTAAGACAGTCTAAAGTGCCAGACATATTCTGATATATCTTTATAAATCTCTCAGCTGAGGTTATCATTCACTGAAGTTAATCTAACAGCACAGCTTCAAGTAAGTATGTCAATAGCAGACTCACTTCAGTCTAGTTCCCCTAAACATCTTCCCTCATCCTTCACTCTGTTTTAACCTAATTAGGGTTTTCTACAGCACAGGCATTGAGAGATCTTGGGATTTCCATACCATCTAATTGTTCATTGATGAAGTTTTTCAGCTCCCTGACTCTGGAATTGTCTTCTGTCATTGACTGATGAGGATCCAGGTCTGTTGATCTTCAGGGCACACTGTAAAACCTGTTTCCTCAGCCATTTTCCAAGAACTATA
>NW_009615326.1:0-203 GCF_000690535.1 Cariama cristata
TAGCCGGCGCCGCTCCAGATCCTATTCCCCTGACCGGGGGTATCGCTACAGCTCCCGCCGCCGCTCCAGGTGAGCTCTGCCCTCAGCTCTCCCAGTTTCTGCCTGTTTCATCCCAGTTCTTCACTGGGCTCCTCCACGGTGAGTTTTGCCAGCAGCTCGTCATCCTACCACTCAGCCAGAGGTAGCAGTACTGTCCCCTCCAC
>NW_009615326.1:298-546 GCF_000690535.1 Cariama cristata
ACACTGGTCCCTGTATCCAAAAAACTTCTTGCTAGTGTTGGGTAAAGGGAAATGTGGCCTATCACTTGCCCCTATGGGGATGGCTCCTCCCAAAGGGCTGCAGGACGCTGCAAGCTCCACCAGTGCTGTCTCTGCTCACTGCTGGGGTTGGAGGGGGGCCCCCCAACACCACTCTCTCTGCCTTGACTCCCTGTCTGCAGGAGCCGTTCCAGGTCCGGGGAGCGCTACCGGCGCGGCGGCAAGTCCCG
>NW_009615326.1:703-916 GCF_000690535.1 Cariama cristata
AGGTGTGCGGGCAACGAGCCGTTGGTCAATGCCCCCCGTGCTGATCCCCATGCTCTTTTGTTCCCCATCCCTCATTCTAGGGCTGACACTGCTGCTGGTAAAGAGACAGGAGCTGCCAAAGTCAGTAAGAATTTAACCTCACCTGTTTAATTGGCATCACTGCAGAGCAGGCTAAGGGACACGGTGGTGGACGGGCTGGCAGAGGTGCCGGGA
>NW_009615327.1:0-210 GCF_000690535.1 Cariama cristata
CTTCAGCGCGGGGCCGCGGGGAAAGGATGGAGGGTCGGACGGGGCGGGCAGCCCGCTGGGTCCCGGTAGAGCACCCTCGGCACCCCCTGCAGAGCCCCGCGGCTGAGTTTAAATCCGCTTTGCTAAACCCTGGGTTTAACGAGCTCGGACGGCGATTGGGCACCTCAGGCTCGCAGGGTGACTTTCTGTCACGGCTCCCACGCAGCGATG
>NW_009615328.1:0-230 GCF_000690535.1 Cariama cristata
GGTCCGCGCTCGGTTCCCCCCGCCGCTCCTGTGCATCCCTCCCCTCCCCGCTCGCTTGTCAGCTAATGGCGCGGCTTATTCCTATGGCTTTTTAAGTGCTTAATGGCGCACGGGGCTAATGATGCGACGCTCGCTGTTCGTGCCGCCCGGATGGATGGATGGATGGATGGATGGTGTCGGGGCTTGGCGCTGCCCAAACCTGCGGGGATGGGGATGGGAAGGGGCCCAGC
>NW_009615328.1:341-631 GCF_000690535.1 Cariama cristata
GTGATAAAAGTCTATTTCCAGCGACCTCTTGGAAATGGCCCTCGTAAAACCAGGCAGCAGACGGAGGCAGGAGGCAGACAGCGGGGAGGGGGGAACGGGCAGGGAAATGGCTGTTATCGGCCCTGGAGCGGGGTCCGGCTCTGCCGGGGAACCAGCCCTGCTGTCCCCAACCCTGGTAAATCGATGGCAGCCGCGAAGGGCCGAGGGCTGCCCGGGCACGGCTGGGCGGATGCTCGGGCATCCCGGGGCTCAAGCATCCCGGGACGCAGCATCCAGGCCGCGAAGGGAGG
>NW_009615329.1:0-11874 GCF_000690535.1 Cariama cristata
ATATATATATATATCTCCATGTGGGAAATATAAATGAAAACTGAAGATCTGCATGGTCCTAGGTTTAATGAAGTCCATTGGTTGATTCTGGAAATATTTAGTTTAATTTTTTGTTTGTTTGTTTTTTTCTTAATCATTGGAAGAGCATTCTATGATTTGTAAATTCTGTATCTGTGGAAAATTTTTTGAATCAAATCTAGATGTTTAACCTTTAAAACATTGCTTTACTTCTAAGAGGTATTAATTAAAGCAATCATTACTCTGATTTGTCCAGCTCAGACAGGTGGCAGCTATGCCCATTTGTGGCTCTGCAATTAATGGAGATCTTGCTGATTTTGCTAAGGGTAAAAGAACTATTTAAAAAGTAAGAGGATGCAAGTGAAATTGAAAAGAGGGAGAACATATATGAGTTTAAATGGAAATGTTGATTTTACCTTTAGATTGAAAATTAGGTAATTGAGCTCCTTCATTCCAAACTGCTAGATTATTACATCTTTCTATTTTAGCTAATGCTTAGCCAATTTGTTCATGTGGATTTTTCATACATGTGTCTAGACACTCTGTTAAATTGATCCCCGACCTCTGGTAATTCTTGTTCTCCCTCTTGAAATACTTCTCGGTAACTTTCCAGTATTGAAATTCCAAGAAACTAATGAAACATTCCATGCACATCCCTGTTCGATGGCATAATGCCTCCAGTTATGCAAACTAAAAGTACTCAGTTGATGACTCTAATTAGCTGTTAAACAGTCCACTTCAGTTCTTTTTGCAATCTTCGTGCTGTTCTCCTGCTGTTTCTTACACCCTCAGTTTTAACAGAAAATGTATTGTTACCCACTTATTCCTGAATCATGGTATGCAGACTTTAATCAAATTGACATTGTGCACCAAAACTGCGTCCGTTTGAGTTGAACAAATCCAAACATTAACCATTTGCTGAAGGCTACATTTCTGCCCACCCAGCCCAAATCTAGTGGTTTCTTGGCACTATTTAATGCAACCTAGAACTCCAAAATTAAAAACAAGCTTCCAAAATTAGAATTCTTCAACAGGTCCAGCTCCATTTTAAGTCAGTGAAAGGTTTGCTGTTATCTTCAGTAAGAGCAGGATGATTCCTTTTGGTACAAGATAAAGAGACGTGTACAGGGTTCGACACATTTCTTCCTCATAGGAAAAAAGTAGAAACTGTGCAATAGGGAACAGCCTTCATATAACCACAAAAAATAAGGCATTTACAATGCTGTAAATCCCAGAGGAAACATAGTGCAAGTTCTCTTTCAACAATTCAGTTTAAGAAAAGCTTAGAATTAACATTTACTGTTCTAATGGTTTAATTAGGGTGAAAGATTAGCATGCATTGTAGAATATGGTAAATTTTTTTTCTGCCTTCTAGACAGAGCAGAGATTGCTAGTAAAAACATGAATCTGCTTAGTGTGGATAGGTGTTAAAATGAGATTGTATAGTGCCCAGTGTCTTGAATCCTGTGTTCAGTTTTGGGCCCCTTGCAACAAGAAAAACCTTGAGGTGCTGAGGCGAGTCCAGAGAAGGGCAACGAAGGTGGTGAAGGGTCTGGAGCACAAGTCTGATGGGGAGCAGCTGGGGGAGCTGGGGGGGTTTGGTCTGGAGAAGAGGAGGCTGAGGGGAGACCTGATCACTTTCTACAACGACCTGAAAGGAGGGTGTAGCCAGGTGGATGTTGGTATCTACTTCCAAGTGACAAGTGATCAAACCAGAGGAAATGGTCTCAAGTTGTGCCAGGGGAGGTTTAGATTGGATATTGGGGAAAAATTCTTCACTGAAAGGATTGTCAAGCACTGGAACAGTCTGCCCAGAGAAAGTGGTGAAGTCCCCATCCCTGGAGGCATTTAAAAGATGTGTAGATTTGGTACTTAGGGACATGGTTTAGTGGTGGACTGGGCAGTGGTAGGTTTATGGTTGGACTCAATGATCTTAAGGGTCTTTTCCAACCGAAATGATTCTATGATTCCATGATTCTGTGATTCTATGAAGTGAATTATTTGTGGCAAGTTTTTTTACTCTGGATGTCTGTTGGTTATATATACAACTACATTCTACAAGAATCTTTCTTTTCCTTCATCTGATAAAATAGTCTGCCACAGCTGTTCAATCAGAGGTTTACGCTGCAAGCCAGAAAAGCACATCAGCACATTTAGAGACACAATTTGTTTTGTGGCTGTCAATGGAAACGACATATACACATGTAAAATTAAATGCCTGCATTTCTGGGTCAGAGCCTCCAGAACATGCAGAAAAGCCTCTGCTCTGTGACTATGCTTTTATTTGGCATACAGTAACTTGGTCCAGGCCTCTGAACACTCAGGTATTTCACACCCCCCCACAGAAAGCAAGTGTAGGGACAAACTTACAGTACATACTCAATAAGAATTCCTTTCTGTTTGCTAATTCTACTTATGAAGGACAAAAACCTTTAAAATGTGTGGGTGATAAGAGTTTGAAAACCTTATGGCTTTTAATGACAAAAATGACTGGAAGGACTGCCTGGCTTTCAGCCATCCCGCTGTCTCCAGGGAGTCCACAGAGGCAAGGAAGGTGCTTATTCAGTTCCTGCGGAAAGTTGGCCAGCTGAGAGCAGGATCCCCAACCTGAGCATGGAGGCATCTAATGCAACCAGCAGAAAGGGATAATGCCTTAAGGTTTGCCTGCCCTGTGGTAGCAGTCACCACTGTCAAGAAAAAGCCATGGACAGAGCTGCAGCTCCTCTTGTTATTCCTCAGCTACTTTCGTCTGGAACCACAGCTGAGACCAGGTGTTGGGACAGGTCCCATGTCCCTTTCTCTGCGTGCTCCAGAGCGACACTGACCCAGCATTTTAAATGCCTGTATTATTGATTTAGGAGATTAGAGAAGCAGGCTGGGGAGATGATACAAATCCTTGTAAGGATCTGCTTGAAAACAGGACTAAGCTCAAAGCAGTGATGAGCCAAAGCATCTTATCTGAGATGTTTCCTTCCTTGCGAAGAATCTTATAGAACCTGTACCTGGTAAGGGAGCGATGCTTCATTTTCAAATATACTGAAACTTGGAAAGAGGTAATATTGTGATGTGCTTGAAGATCATACCTGTTTCCCACTGACCCATGGCTTAATCCTCTTCGATCTTTACTTAGAGAATTCCAGCAAAGTTGCTAGCAGTTATACCCAAGTGAAGAGTAAGAAGTCTGTGTGAATGTGTATCCAGATCTTTCTTTCTGCTCTCCCTTTCCAGCATTCTTCAGCTCTGTATGCAGACAGACGGAGTTTTCTAAAGGCGTAGGAATAACTGCCTTATGCCACATGTGCTTATAATCCCTCATTTAAGGTTTTTTCACAGGAACTAACTTTTTAACCTGTCAAGGAAAATAAATAAAGCAAGTTGTTATTTAATGAACACCTGGCAAGCACCTGGTGAAAAATTAGGCATTAAAAATAGCTATTTATTGATATTCAATTAAATGAAACAAAGCAAGGTCCTCTCCTGATGTAGTACAATATTTCAAAAGATCTACTTCTATCTAAAAGTTTATACAGAGTAAATTATAAAGCCTGTTAGTAGATTCAACTTTCCACCTTCCACAGAAAACAGTTCATCTCATTCTTTCTGTGCAAGTTACCATTTGAAAAAGGAGACAGCTTCAAAACTATGTTTTCTCTTGCAGAATAAATCCCACTCTTAAGACTTAAGGGGATTGTGTCACTCCCCAGCATTTTATCACCTTTAACAGATCCTGAAAACATTTCTCTGTACCTTTCTAACCCTTATTTTTTCTAATCAGGGAAATGTTTCTGCTGGGAATTATGAACTCTCCTGCTGAGAATGTGAGTGTACACAATGGTGCTAAGCAACTGAATACATGCAGGAGTGGTCAAGACAGCATGTAATTGGAAATGCACGCATCTCCTTACAAGCTTTTGCTGCGAGGTACTGTTCTTTAAATTTTCCTGGAACTTAAAATGTTCATTTATTATAACAAGCTTTTTAAAATATGAAGTCATTCAATTGTTCCTAAGATTTACTAGGAAAGCTTTAGGCTGCAGCTAATGAGTTGCTCCTGGTCCAAAAAAATCACATTTTTAAATTAGTTGACTGAACTAAGATATTCACATTGTTGTTTCTGATTTTTTTTTTGTGCTGCCTATTTACTGTAAGAAACAGTGTTCTCTTGGGTCCAACAACACCTCCATACCCTGCTGCTTGCTGTCACCAAGCCTAGCTATGAAGAGGTAGTTATGGCCCTCTTTAGACTGGTTCTGTGCCTACAGACTTCTGCATCTTTTCATATGTGGAGAGGAGTGTGGAACCATTTCCTGGGCTGCTCCCTGTCCCATCCTGAGCACCTGGGAGGGTTCGAAGTAATTTATGTGCCACAGCAGCACACGGCATTCACACCCAGAAGAGAGCATCAGATCCTCAGCTGTACATACCCACACAAGGGTCAGCCCTGTCTGGTTTTGCCAGTCAACTAACTTCACTCTCTTTCACTTCGAAGAGAAGTGAACCATGGAGTTAAGGCCCTTTTGCGGTTTATAATCTGCCTCCAGACACAGAGCCTAAGAATTGTCAAATCAAGTGTATCATCTGGTCTCAGCAGCCTTGGAGAGACATAGGGGAGGAAATCAAGCATTTCAGTGATGCTATTTGTACCCACAGTGGTGGCGGGTATAAAATCAGAGGCTTCAGTAAAACTCCGTACACAATTAGGTCCACGAGAGTCACTGGTATTATGTGTATTTGATATGCAGCACACAGAGTCCATGGGCATTGTAGAGAATGTGATGTTTCAAATATCCTATTCAGATTCTCTAATTAGCCATTTTCATAACGAAACTCTAATAAGCCCGTTTGCATAACGAAACCCTGTCTAATAGGCATTTCCCCCCCTTTCTTGTTCTCTGAGTAGTATGAACAATTACAGTGCAAATGTGAAAGAATGTTGCATATTTTGGTCAAAGTCATAAACCAAATCAATTATTCTAAATTGTTCTGAGCGGAACCTAATTTTATTACCCACTTGTCAAGTACATCAATCAGGTGTGATTTTTTTTTTTTTTGGAATTTATTTTCCTTTCTGGTTAGCTGTTTTGCAATTACCCCTACTTTGAAGAAAACATTTCTATATTGAAGAATGTTTATGGGTGCTAGTGCCTAGTGCGTTTCTGTTAGCAAAAAGAAGTTCTCTTATTTTGGCCCTTTATTCAAATTCAGCATATAAATTCCTTGGTTTTGAGCATATTGTGTGTAGAAAGGACACATGGCAATTTACTGTACAAAGGGCTTGTGCTGTTATGCAAAGCTAGGCTGGTTTTCTTTCCTTCTATTTTTTAACTCTCAGGAGGCCAGAGGCATTTCAAAAGCAGAAAACTACAATGGACGCTGCATTTTATTTCCATATGAAATTTAAATAAAATTGAAATGCGTCACCCAAGCAACACATCTACATATATACCAAAAAAAAAAATCAGTAAATCATCTTTTTCTCCCTACTATGCTAATCATCTAAGACTCTTTATATCACAGGAAACAAATCCATTGCTCCTCTTATAGGTGCATGACTTACAAAATTTATAATGAGATAATATAGGCTTTTAATGTTAGGTCTTTCAGAAAGCCACTCTAATTCAAGTCAGCAGTGGCTGTAAACTGCTTTCATCTAATAACCATTGCGAACTGAGAAATGGCTTTTATTTCCCTGCTTCCCTCTTCTCCCAGGATTTCTAATAGGCAAGCTTTTTCTTCAGAGATTGACATAATTGGCAGAAAAGACAAGGTTTTGACTAAACCATAGAGACTTATGCAATATCTCCAGATTAACAGTAAAACTCTGTATGAGTATCTCAGTTTCAGAATTCTTATTCTGGGATAAGTGTCATATGCCTCGGTCTTTGCCATCTTCTGAGAAAATAGTGTATGTAAAATTAAAAATGGTAGGCTACCTCACAGTCTTGGGTGAATAACAGATAAAAAGCAATCTGCATTTCCATGAATGTTCTCTAGTCACCGCTTTACCATATTCCTGTGGAAGTTGTGCTGATACACAGCGAGAATGGGTCAGGTAAATCACCTAATAGTTGTGTTGGTGATGATCAGAGTGAGCAAAACTGAACGCTGCACTCCTGCCATCTCTCTGCAGCACCTCTGGGTACCACTGGGATGAAGGGAACACGCTGCAGCTAGGAGGAGCGGGTACCCTGGCAGTTGGCACTGGCACTCCAGCTGACAGTACCTGTATTATTGCACAAAACCCTGCTTTCTCACTAGCAGGTCTAGGAATATCAGTTCTAGATCCGGCTGTATGGAGGAGCTGAGTGAATTAGCATGCAGAGAAACCCATGCTGTGGTTGACAGGCTGTTGTCAGTGTTTTGGCTGACTTGTGTTCCTCCTCAGCACACAGAGTGAGTGTGCAGGGCATGGTGCTGTGCAGCAGACAAAGGTACCAGACACCCAAATTCCTGGATGTACACTTGGTTTGAGTTCTCTCTGATGCACAGTAGAGTTTTGATTTCAGGTAGTACCACATGCCAGAGTGCTGCAGTTAGAAATTTCCTAGCTCCAGGTAGCAGGCATCTTGGGATGCAGATTAGCTTTAGAAAAAGGGATGCAGTGACTGGTCAAATCATGTGAGCCAGCTGTGCAGTGAAGGAATGGAGGCCCCCCAGTATCACCCAGTATGGGGAGATGGTGCCCTGTGAAGCTGTTATGTTTTCACTCTCCCTTTCTCACCTTCCCTTCCTTATGTTGACTTTTCAGGCTCTTATGACTTCTTGTGGGTGATATGACACAACACAGCACCTCAGAAGTGGCAGCTAACCACCATTTAGAGTGCCTGTATGAGAAGAGAAGGCAGGGAGCAGGCCATAGATTTATTTGGGGAAATGCTGAAAATGCTTATTCACAAGAAGGGCTGTCCTTAGGAAGTAGCATAATCACAGAATCATTATGGTTGGAAGAGACCTCAAAGATCATCAAGTCCAACCATATACCCGATGCCACCATGCCCGCTAAACCCACTAAACCATGTCTCGAAGCTCCACATCTAAATGTTTTTTGAACACCTCCAGGGATAGTGACTCCACCACCTCCCTGGGGAGCCCATTCCAATGCCTAAGGACTCTTACAGCGAAGAAGTTCTTCCTAATATCCAACCTGAACCTGCCCTGGCGCAACTTGAGGCGGTTTCCTCTTGTCCTAATGAACAAAGATGGATGCCTGACTCTCGCAAATGCGTATTGTTGTTTACTGTGATGTTATCTATCACACTAAATGTCTTTCAGAGTTGTTCTGCTGCCAATGAAACCTTGTGAGACTAACCCCAATGAAAAGAATCCTCCTTAGAAAAACAGCCACCACCAAATCACAGCGAATGTTCCCATCTGGTTTTAGTGAACAGTAACTCTTTGAGCTGTCCTTTATCAAATGTAGCTTGTGGCCTGCTGCCTGGAGTCTAGCATCAGCACTGGAGGACTATCGTTTGCCCTGCAAAGGTTTGTGTAGGGATAAAAGAATAATGGAGTCTGAACCTTTCATCACAGGGATTCTGTTCCTAATCGGGCCTAAATAAATCAGGAAAGAAAGTTAATCCAGCTTGGTGGGCTGGAAGGTGATTTCGGTGATCTAGTAGCTGCCTGACAGATACATGTCCATCACTGCAGTAGGAGTATCTGCTGTTCCTTACAGAAACAAAGCCAAGAACTGGAAGAACTTTGTCTATCTATTTATTTAGGTTTTTGTTTCCGCTACATGTAATCATGTCTGCCTGTCTTATTCTTAGAGGTCATTCAGGTATAGCTCTTCCTTTTCATCCAATTCAGAGATATAGCCAAGGCACAGACATGTTTGGGTCAAAGTAGGGAATGAAGTTTATCCTGGTGCTACCTGTGGTATAGCTTAAAAAGCCTTCTGCCTCTAGTTACAAATACAAGACCTTTATGTAATATAAAATTATTATATTCACAGTTATCTATCTGACTATATCATCACAGAAGAAAAATCAGAACCAAAATGATAACCCGGGGGAAAAATTTGCACCTCTTGTATTACTAAAGGACAAATTGGGTTGTTAATCTGATACACGTAACTTTTAGTTAAACAGAAGAAAGAGCAAGCCAAAAAGTTGATATTTTGTGTGCTTACTGCCTTCCATAAAGCTCTACAATTACATTTGCATCAGATAACGCTTCACATCTCTCCCTTTGGTAGGGACTGGAGGTCTATATCAAATGAAATGCATCTATCTGAACATCCAATATTTCAAGTGCTACGTGAAAAATACAAGCTCCCTATCCACGCCTGCTTCACTTGCCTCAACTTTCTTTTGTTGTTGTTTATCTTTCTTTCGTCTGTCTTTAATTCATAGACTCTGGTATGAAAGGCTCCTGCTAAATTCATCAGCTTTGATTTATCTGTGCTTTTGATGGTGTTTTCCCCGTTCAACTTTCCTGATACCCACCTTCATGTATACGGATTTAAAGAATTTAAAAACACTCTACAGCCTATCAGCTAAATCCTAGATGATAGAAATCTTTCATCCTGGGAGGACCTCTTGTCATTTGATTTGTGTCCCTGCATATGACCCAGAGAGACTGCTGCTGCTGTCAGTGGGTGGGCAGGGGTGGGTGGGCAGGAAATCCATGCGCTTTCTGTTCACATCCATCGTCAGCTGCAGAGCTGCTGCTTTGCAGCAAAAAATAGTGACTGTCTTGAGAATTCATTTAGCTGCTGTCATTCTCAGTGTTTTCCTCATACATAAGCCGTGCCATTCATTCACATGTGTCACTCTCCCCTTCCCTCCTTTCGTTCTACGAAAAGAAATGATTTGTCCCTTTCTGTACAAGCATGATTTAACATGTCCATTTCTTGTGCTGGGGGGGTTACCAGGCAGAAAGCAGGTAGAAAATGCCAGAAATTTTTAAGGCCAGGAACTGACAGAATATCCTCTTATAAGTAGCTATGCACATGCAATACAGGCAGAATTGCTTGATTTTAATGCAGTTGCAATTAATTTAATAGGAGAAAATTATTCCATTGTATTCTATGTCCACATATTTGGAAAAACATAATATTTTAGATTCCTGCAAAAGCTTTGCAATAGTGAATAGCTTCAGTGTGAAAAAAAAAAAACAAAACAAAACAAATAAACCTCATTGTCTAGGAATTTCTCTACCAAAAACTCCTACTAAACAATCATCATTGGAGCCAGCTGAGAGTGGGGCTATGAACCACCTCTCTCTGCTTCTCAAAATATGATGTTAATTCAGGACTATCTTAATTTTTACTCCAAATCTTGGCAGGCCAATTTCTCCTTCCATCCTCCTTAAGTAGAGGGCTGAAGTTTGCTTCCAAAGAGATTTTGGAAATGGAAACGCTATCACAGTCTGAAGCCTGTGGAATTGCAAGACTGAGTTTTGCTTCACATTTTATGAACAACACATGCACATAGAACCTTTACTGAGCCAAACTGAACCTGACTAAGCTATTCATAGATGATGTCACAAATCTGAACACGAACTTCAAGAGAGAATGTTCCTGGTGCCTTGTAAAGCTGTCCAAGTAAACCATTTGTTGAGAGGTGATTCTTCAGAAAACCGCGAATACATATACGTGGTGCCGTGGCCTATTCACTTTTGATGTTGTGTAGTCACAGTGACATTTCTGTTATGATTTGAAGTGCTGTTGTCAAATCAGTGAATTAATAAAAAGAACAGCTCTGTGCTGTATTGCTAACAGTTACTGATGGTCTCACAGCGATCTGTCAGGTTTTGATAATGATACTGAAAAATGAGACTTGGAATTACATAATAGTTATTGCGCCTTCGACGTGCACTTTTATGACTTGGAGTATGCCAGTAAGGTGGGGGTGGCGGGGGGGAAGGGAACAGGAACAGCTGAAGTGAAAAGCTCAGCTAAAGAGAAAGACTGGATTTTTCTTGGAATACATCACTCTGAGTCCATGGCTGAACTGGCAAAGGCCAGAATCCCAGACAATATCAGCCTGGTAAATAGCAAGTGGCTTAGAAACATGAGGTCTGGGAAGCAGGGAAATGAAAGCTGAAAAAGGAGGGATATTAGGGGGCGGGGGGGAGGGGAAGGACTTTGTGGAGAACTTTGGCTCTATCATTATGAGGCATATTCTTTATCTGCTGCAAAATAGATCTTGTTGGTGAAGGGGTGCTGCTGTGCAGGTGGAAAGGATGGAGAGAATAGCTCACAGGGCGGGAATTTAGCCTGTAAAATGATGGGATGATTGTTGGGTTGTGTGAAGATGGGGAGAGGCTGTGAAGGGAGAAGGGCGGCGCTGGCAGGGGTAATCCTTGGGAGTCAGTAAACCAGAAGAAACCAAAAGCAGCTAGGACTGTCTGTGGAGAGGCTCCAAGGGCAGAGTAGTGTGGACTCAGGCTTCTGAGAACAGGGTGATCCAATTTTTAAGACTTCTAGAGCTCAGGGCCTACAGGAGAAACCTGTGAGGTGTTACCTGTTAAAATTAGAGGAGAAAGTAGGTAGTTCTGGCTGAGGAGGTTGCCAGCAAATTTGAGAGGGTTTTTTTCAATAGACCATCTGATTTGTGTTCTAGGAGGAGGGAATACTTGTTAACTCAGAATTTGCTTTTCCTCTGGGCAGGGAGCAAGAGGAGGGGTTATGCATTGCTGAGCTCTCAGCCTAACTAAGAAAGAGCTTCTTACAAGGTCTATTTTCTATTCTTTAACTCCTTGTAAATATATCTTTTGTCTTTTCTCAAACTAATCAGATTTTTCCTCTAGCGTATGGCAAACCTTATTCCTTTTCATCTTACTCTTATTTTCTCTCCTGGAGCCAATTCAGTCTTCAACCTTTGCTACCCTACCAATTCTATTTTTCCTCATTTAAAGAGATTTTTATAAATTTACTTTGCCTTTTTTTTTTTTTTGACTCATTTCTGTTTCATTTTTTCATTCCTGAAATTCTGTTTCTGATATTCTGACCTGTCCAGTGCAAACAAGGGTGAGCTGGCAGTAACTGTCGGTGGTCGTCTTCCTGGTCCGCAAGACGAAGATAGCTGCTTCACCTCTGACTTTCCACCAGGTTGCGGGGAGGAAGCGAAGAGAGAGACTTCTAAACCTAACTAGTCCTGCACTGGGCTGTAGGTGGGGGTTAGTAGAGAAGGATATTGGAAATTCAATACACTAACTTTAGTAGCCTGAAGCCTGCTAATGAGTGCCATTAGCATAACATAATTGGTGCTTCTCTACTGGGAAAAATAGCTTCAGTCCTTCCCAGGAAACTTGCTCTATACTCCTCCGGCAATTTGAGTATGTTGTAGTCTCTAGCAGGTACCTTAAGCTGGCTTATCAGCATAATGCTATGACACACTCTTACCCACGTTGCACCTGCCTGTAGAGTTTCACAAATTAAAATCCATCCCTGTTTTATGATGAAAGACCTGCTTATTTAGACCAGGAAATAAAAATGTGAAAAATGATTGTCTAATGTGACTAGGAGTTAAAGCATGACATAGGCCAGGTTTATGCCCCACCAGGAGGAATACTAGCACTAATTCACTGTCTTGGTGGCTGTCCTCCAGAGAGGAGGTAGAGCAAGGGATGCTGTAGCAACCAGTAGTAGAGAATGAAAACTGTGGCTTTGCAGTCTAATAGTAACCCCATCAAATAATTTAAGCTGCAGAGTTGAATAGTCTGGTGTTATTCTTAGCTGGAGGAAAAGTATTTTAACTTAAAGCCTTCAGAAGGGCAGGGAAACATTACGGAAGAAAATAGGGAAATATATTCTCTGCTTATCTTTACCAGTCCACAGTTACTATTTCTCAAAATAGGTGTGCAATGTACATATCGAGTACATCCTCAGTAAATTTGCAGACGACACCA
>NW_009615330.1:0-235 GCF_000690535.1 Cariama cristata
GGCTTCCTCTCGGCTTGTTTAAGCCGCTTTCCGCACACGGTGCGAGAGGGCTGCGTGCTTGCAGGGCACGGTGCACAAACACCTGAGCTGCAAAGCACCCTGTTTCTCGGGAGCTGCATCCCTTAACTGCCCGTGCTTCCAGGGTGGGCTGGAGGTACAACCTGCAGGGAAAAGCAGCCTGGAAACCACTGCAAAGGGATGGCGCAGTCAACGCTAGCAGTAATTATGGACAGGA
>NW_009615330.1:248-6895 GCF_000690535.1 Cariama cristata
ACTGCTCTACCAGTGCCTCCCTGTACTACTGTCATGCTGTCAGAAAGCCGGTGTGAAGGCACAAAGGTTCACCATCTCATCCTACAAGATGTCGCAGGCGTTAACAGGATGGCTTTACCAGAGTTGCTCAGCCCGTCCCCTGGCACGCACCAGGGACCGCAGACCTGGCGTGCTGGCAGAGCAGTGCCCAGGCCCAGCCAGCCCCGCTGCTCGGCCGCAGCACCGCGCAGTGCTGGCGGCAAAGGGGCTGCACCAGGGACCGGGGCAGGAGGGGGTCTCTGCATCTGCACCGCTTCCTCAGCGAGGTGCCGGCAAGAGCTGCCCTTTAGCGAAACGGGGTTTCTCCAGACCCAGTCGTTTATGTCGGCTTCACCAAAGCCCAAGGTGGGAAGGCAAAAGCCGGCAGGGCCAGGCAGGACCGGTGCTGGGCGATGGCCTCTCCCGGCAGTAGCACATCCCTGCACGCTGCGGAAAGAAGAAGTCGCACCAGCGTCAGGGCTCCCTTTTGTAACACGGTCAGACTCGGGCACGGCGGGCTGGCTGGAGGGAAGGCTTCTCACCGCGGGGCAGCTCTGCCCCTCACGCCTCTCCCTCGGCAGCAGCCCCCAAGGTCCCCCTTGTCCCAAGGATCCGAAGCTCCTGCTGCTGGCTTGACTCTTTCAAAGAGCAGAGCATTGCGGACAGCATCTCGCAAGGGTCTGTTGCCGGGAAATAACAGCAATAGGTAGAGTGCTCAGCACAGCGTATTTACTGCACTATGCGGAGCGACTTAACTACTCAATCTCGGAGGGTGAAGCACCAAAAGCTGTTTTTTAGGGAGCAGGATGCTCTTTGGTACCTCATATTACACCGTGTTTCACCTTTCTACCTGGAAATTAGGAGATTATTTACAAACCAGGCTTTTTGCACATTAAAAGCCCAAACAGCAACCATTAACAAAACACACCTTTGCACGGACAACCCCAGGAAATGTTTTTTAAGGACTTACAGAGAGGTGTTTTGCGGGGCGGCTGTGGTTCAGTGGTGTGTTTCAGGAGCCTCGTCCTCCCGGGTGGCACCCAGGCACCCTCAGACTCTGCTCCTCCCGGCCGGCCGGCACGGGGCACGGACCCCTGCCCGTAGGGACGGGCTCTCCTTCTGTTAGAAAGTGATTTACCTCGGTTGGCAAAACCACTCATATGGACGCTGTTAAATTCTGCTAGGATTGTTTAAGCCAAGGTGCATCATTGAATGAGATCAGATACGGCTGTCATCTGCAGCACCTGCAGCGGAAACCACCTTTAATCTTTAAGTATCAATAGCGCTTTAATATATAGTACATTAAAATGCATTAATTGTTTAAGAGAATTCATACTACTGACATCAACTAAACAGTAAATTTTTAAATTATGTATTTATACAGCTACCACTTGCTTGGGGGGGTGCGGGCACAAAGTCGAAGGCCACAAACTTCACATGTGTTCCTAGGTTTTATGATGAAAACGATAAAGGAAATTTACACCACGTAGGTTATATTTTATTTTTGAAAGTTACTGGTGTGAGATACACAAGCCACTGAACACACGTCTGTCCCGCACCCGGCAGCCCCGGGGAGATAAACCTTTTCTGCGCTCGGACCCACTGCGCTCCTCTAACCATACACCTCCGCGTTGGAAAGGTGCGAGCGGAGCGTGGCAGCCTCCCCTGCCCCGGGCTGCTGCCGGGCCGCGTGTGCCGCTGTTCACAGGGCAGCGTTCCCCGCTGTCCCAGGGCAAGGTGGCTGCAGTCCTTGGATATCATATCCTTCGGTCCAACAGGAGCCCCAGCCCTCCCCGCCGGTGGGCGAGCCTGCCCACGCACGGGCACCCTGCAAGCACAGGGGGGTCTGAGGCCGATGCCGGACGGCAGCGTGTGCCATCTTGGTACGTGTAGTTACCAGCAAAGTGCTTCTCACAAGACAAAAGTCTCAAATATTATTGCTAAGGAACTGTTCTTGAGCCACCAGACACAGGTAAGCAGTCAAGAGTTGAGAATGGCTGGTGTGTCCAAGTGCTTTTATGCAGTTTTTCAGCAACATAAGGTTTTTTATTAAAAAAAAAAGTTTTGTTTTTCTTATCTCTCCAAAAGTATCACCGTTGCCCCAAATCTACCAGGACCACGTAGCACGCAAGCATATACCATGTTCCTGCCCGGCCTGTGAGGCACTGGGTAAACTTTGGTTTTGTCATTTCAAGGATAAATCTTCCCCTTCTGCGGTTTGCGTCCTTAGTTTGGTCAGCTGGGGTCATTCACAGTTTGGTCAACTGCAGTCATTAACAGTTTGGTCAGCTGGGGTCATTCACCTAGTAAACAGAGCAGGAAAACCGTAGTTACCTTCTCCAGCAAAAGGCACTTCTCCCCCTTTGGTAACCAGCAGTCTTTCCCAAACGGAGAGTTCAAACGTGAAGCCAGATCCAGGACATTGCAAAGATCCAAATCTTGAGTCTTGATCTCAATTGCTAATAAATAACAAAATACACATAAATTGTAGAATGTAAGTGATAAGCTAATTTGATCTTACCAAGATTTTGGAACACTCTTCTAAGAAATACCTATTCCTAGTGTAGAACTCGGTGCGTTTTTGCAAGGAGGTGGAATCCATTCATGAGGGAGCTCCACTTTTCCCATCCAGAGCCTTCTCCAGGCAAAGCACAGGCACACCAGTTATTTGGGAGGGCTTTTCAGAGGTTCTGCAGCCCGGTCAGAGTAAAACCTCCAAAGAGCACGAAAAGTGCTCGGAAACTTCAGGCACAGAAGTACAACACATCCAGTTTTCCACGTGTGCCAGCCGCCTGTGCCGACGTCCAACGTACCCTCAGGGTCTCTGTCAGAATGGAGGCATCCCCGGAGGGGGTCCTGTTCTGGTCTGAAAATCATGGTTAAAATGACAAAGAGATGTTTCTCATTTGTCTTCCAGTTCTTGCACAGCTGGGCATAGCGTGTTAGCAAACATCAGCCCTTCTTGGCCCTTCAGGTAGTTCCCTTTAATGGGATATCAACACATGGGCTTGTAAAAATGTTTAGAGCAGGGCCAGTACGCTTTCCCTGCGGTGTCAGAAATGCAGCTGGGGAGGTCTTCACGCTCTGATGAATGAGTTAAACTGTTAATTACCAATTAAAGACGAACTTGTTGGCAAATTTTTGCTCAGATGTCATTTGCTTTGCCATGTTTCTTCTGCATCAAGCTGAAGTGTCGTCAACACCAGGCTGCTCAGGGAGATTTATGGCGGTAGGTCAGACAACAATGCTCTCCGTCTAGCTCCCTCCTCTCTTCTTATTATCACTCCTAAAGAGCTGTCCAAAGCCTGAGGCTTTATTCTGCAGATATTAAAACAAGGAGCTCCTTCGGAAGGGCTTGCTTCTCTCTTGAGCCTGAATTACCTCCAGCGGGAGCTCAGCAGGAGGACAGCCGGAGAAGCAGCGCAGTGTCACCGTCTGCCTCTTGCATCCGCACTGGAATGACATCTTTGCTGTTTGACAGCTCACTGACGCTGTCTGCATGTTCCCCGGCTGAAGTCACAGCCTTGCGTGTGACTTGTTGCTGTGGAGATGCCTGTATCGCAAACACGGGAACGCGATGCCAGAGAGCAAACCAGTATGCGGAAGCAGAAGAGCTGAGCAAAATGCTTTTTTCCCCTGCAAATGTCATTAGCAATTGCTAACCCTGTGAAGGAAGCATCCAGAGAGGACCGTGAACGTATCTGGTCCCAGGGCCACGTGTGCCATCCCGAGGGCAGACAGCCGCACCCAGGGCTCGTGCCATGCGGCAGCAGCAAGGCCACCACTGTGTCACCGCACTTGCCTCCTGTGCCCGGCCCTCCGGGGGTTTGCCGTGACTTGGGCTTTTGGTTTGAAAATGTAAATGTGTCGAGATGTTCAATTAGTAACTCATGCGACAAAGCTCTGGAGAGCCCCACGCACGGCACAGCAGCCACCTGAAAACCCTCAGGAGAGAAGCGTGCATTGCAGCAGGCTGCGCAGCACCGGGGAAGTGATGGAGGACAGCACTCGGCTCCTTCCCTCCCTCCGGGGGAGCGCTTCACCCCCCAGGGCCACGGACTGACGCTGCCAATACAGGGCTGAGCCCCTGTTACCGCTCTTGGGGGGTTCTGGTACTGTCTGCTGTTACAGATCATTATTGCCTTTTGAATTCTATTTGCGATGCCACTTCCAAAGAGGATCTGGGTGTTGGAAAGGTGGGCAAACATAGAATCGTAGCATTGTTTAGGTTGGAAAGGACCTTTAAGATCATCGAGTCCAACCATTAACCCAGCACAGCCAAGCCCACCACTAACCCACGTCCCTAAGCACCACATCCACACCTCCAGGGACGGGGACTCCACCACTGCCCTGGGCAGCCTGTGCCAGTGCCTGACAACCCCTTCTGTGAAGAAATTCTTCCTAATATCCAACCTGAACCTCCCCTGGCACCACCTGAGGCCATTTCCTCTCGTCCTATCGCTGGTTACCAGGGAGAACAGACCGACCCCCCCTCGTGACACCCTCCTTTCAGGTCGCTGTAGAGAGCGATCAGGTCTCCCCTCAGCCTCGTGACCTGAAGCTTTACCACGAAGGCAGGAGAGCAGCAGGTCCGAGGGCACAGCCTGGAAGAAAAGCCTCGTGGGGCAGAGCCATCCTGCTGAGCCTCCCGGTGCTGAGCCGTGGGTGCCGGGGAGCTGCCAGCGGCTCCCCCGCCTCCAGCCAGCCGGTCCCAGCCTTGTCACCCACCGCTCTCTGCCGAGGGAGAGACTCAAACAAACGTCCAGTTCAACAGCTGTTGTGGTACCTGCTGCCAAAGCCGGCGTGTATGATTGCTCATGGTCTGTAGACAGCCCTGCGTTACTTCATTTTGAGTCAATAACACAATTTCATAATTATGCAAATTATAGTGGCTGCAGAATAGATGAAAAATTCATAAAGCAAACTGTTCTTCCAAACCCAAATATCCTCCATAATGCTGAAAGGCTCCAAGTTTATAATCAGTATATTTTTTTTTTTTACAAGGAATTTCTGCTTTTTTGGGGGAAAAAACCTCTCATTAATACCTGTTCTTTGTTAAAAAACCCCCTATTTGAGCAAGAAGCAGAAATGTAAAAAACACCATCTATGTACTTCATAGCATTTGTGTGTTATGAAGGATGTCACTGGCACATACACTTGCACATCACTCGCATCTACGGCATTTACTATTCAACAGAACAGGAGCTGGAAGAGAACAGCTCAGCCAAGAAGTAACAAGAGCTAAAATGAAATCATTCTCCAGGGAAACTGTGTGCTGAAGTCAGCAGGGATGCGGCCAGTTCCTAAGTCCGCGGTAGCTCTGTACAGAAGTCCTGCTAACAAGGGGGGGGTGGAACCCCAACCCTCTTTGTGACCCCCATGGCAGACCAGTAGGGATACCCGGGGAAAGCCGCCCTCGCACCGCAGCCCCAGGCGGGCAGTTACAGCCCGGTGCTTCCCCGCAGCCCGCTTCGTCCTCGGGGCTCTCAAAGCCACGGCAGCCACCGCTCCCACAGACCTGGCTGGTAAACCTCCCGACTTCAGGGGAAGCTCCGCAAACTTCTTGGTAAAGGCAGCCAGGAAGGCCCGCAGACCTTTGTGCTGTGTGTAACCCCCTAATATCAGGGCTCTCTGATAAGGGAATTTATAAAACTGGCCAACATCTTCCCAGGCTGGTTTGCTCCTTGGCAAACCACCTGGACATCCACGGTCCTTCTGCCTCCGTAATGGCACACGGGGGGCTGAGCAGAAACCAAACACAAGGTTCTCTCTCCTTTCGATGCTCTGGTAGCCAGCCCCACCAGCATACATCTCACCAAGTGGCATTTCCATCACTGACATCATCCATAGTTAAAAAGGTCAGGATTGCACAGTACAAAAATGTTCATACGCGATGTGACCCCGACCCCACAATACGAGCTGTATTTGTGCTGACGTCCTTTGCAAGCAAACTTCATCCCAGTTTTGTACCCGTTAGTTTGTTAGCTGCAGCAGGCTGATTTGCCTTTGCATTTCTTCCTTTCTGACGTCGCAGTGTCAGCAGAAAAGGGCTATGATGTGCCAAAACCTTTTTAAAATTAAGGTTTCCATTGCCCTGGAGACTCCTCGCATTTTCTGACGCTTGTGCCTGTGCTTTTGATGAGATGGTAAAGCCTTAATAAAGTTCTTGCCAAAGGGAACAAACTTTGGAGTACACCTGGGAACCGCAAAGCGCCCAAATTAGTCTATTTCTAGAAAAAGAAAATAGGATCATGATTAAAATACTTTGTACTGTAAAAGTGAGATTTCTAATATGATTTTCATACAGCAATCACTAAAAATTAAGGAGACAGCTAAATGTTTCACTTCCAGCAATGTCCAAGTCTGTCCCATGTCTTTTGGAAATCCGAGCGATAGCCTGTGTCGTCTCCCGATTCTAGCGACGACAGGAGTCGAGGTTGCTCATCACCGCCTGGAGATTTTAAAGCCAGCCCCCCTGGGGAGCACCGGCCTCGGGTTCAATTTCTGTTCTAGAATGTTTTTTACCAAGCTGGGAGCCCTTAAGGAAGCCCAGAAAGCCCGTGTGGGTCAGCCCGGGGCGGGTGTGCCATCCGGGGCCGGGCGGCTGCCCCACTCCATGGTCCCGCAGG
>NW_009615331.1:0-1708 GCF_000690535.1 Cariama cristata
TCCCGAAACGCTGCTCTTGGGGGTGACAGGTTGAGAGCGGGAGGGTGGTCCGCTCGGGTTGTGATGTGGGATGCTGCAGTCAAGCGATGGCCGGGCCTGGTGATGCTCACCCGTGTTCGTGTCGTGCTGCCGGTTCGGTCGAGGGGCGTTGAGTGACCTGGCTTGGGGCGTTGGGGCTGGTCACAAATCCCTGACCGGAAAAATGCTGAAGTCAGTGACAGAACCACAGAAGATCTTGCCAGCTCCCAGTCCGTGACTTGTGTTACCCGCAGCTCAGCGTGCTTTCTGGGCCCCATACGGGCCTTGGCTTCCTTAATACTTTTTTTTTTTCCTTCACCCTGCTTTTTCTCTCGGGAGAAGGTAACAGTGCTGCTGGTGGATTTATTGGAGTCATAAGGAATTATTATGATGCCATAGTCTAACCTCTTCCATAACATAAAGCACAGACTGCTCCCCAGTGAGTCCGAGGTCCGGCCTACCACCCTCTTCAGTCAGTCTTGATTTAGTGACTTCCAGAGGTGGGGAATTGACTACATTCCTGGATAATTGGCTCCGATTGTTAATCTCATTGTTAAACATTTGCATCTTTTTTTTTTTTTTTTTTCCACTTTGAACTTTCCTGACTTCATCTTCTAGCTACTGGATCTTGTAATGTCTTTGTCAGATTAAATAGCTATCTCGTTTCAGATCGTCTCTCTTTGCTCGAGTATTTAAGGGCAGTAATTAAATAGCCACTTAACGCTGTCTCTGATGAGATAAATAGACCGGGCTCCTTTGCTCTCTCCCTGGAACGGGGATGCTCCCCAGGAGAAGGCTTGGCCGCTCTCCTCCGAGCCCCCACCGTTGTCCTCGCTGGCCACCGCCGCTGCGCAGCGGATCCCAGGAAGGCTCCCGTTCGTGTCACGTGCGGAGATAATAACTCGTGCTCAGTATTCCCCTGTCTGTTCACCCAACGGTACGAACTCTTCTTTCCCACGACTACACGGTGGGAACTCGGCTTCCCTTAGTTACGTGCAGTGATCCCTGCGTTTCTCTGTGTAGCCAGGGTTTTCTCAGAAGTTGGTTGCCTGTCCTGTAAAGGGCTTGTAAATTAAATCTTCCTACACGCATAACTTGCGATCTGCCTGTATTAAATGGATTTTTTCCCTCCTCCTATCGCTTCACTTCCAGGGAGTTTGCATCTCGGGAATGACGATAGAGCTCTGGTGTTTCTCCCTTTAGAAGTCAGATGAGGGTTTTTTTCCCTGGGACCTCTGCGCTAAAACCCTCTTTCTTCTTGGTAGCATTCTCTCCGGATGACCTTAAAGTTATTTAACGTTTACTGGGGGAGAAGTTACACTGAGTCATAGGCAAACAGCAAACGGAAAGTGCCCGTTACAGGGCATGGGGTTTGTAACTGCTTTCGCTCAGCTGGGCCTCCAAGTGTTGGTGAGAGAGAGAAAGACTTGCGCTCCTGTCGTGCAGAACTGTAAATCCCACTGCCGGGTACGATGGCTAGGCTGATACCTATATTGGCATTACGTTGGGAACCTTTAACTTGAATTTTGTGGGTTTTACTCGCTCTGAAGTGTGCTTAAGCCTGGATTTATAGCTCTCTTTAGAAAGCACAGTGTCCGAGGGTATGGGCCAGAGGTGGCTGGTTTTGACAGGATATTATATATATCTGTATATAAATATATATATATGTATATAAATATATATATGTATA